>NC_047113.1:110493831-110531331 GCF_902500255.1 Thalassophryne amazonica
TAAAACTGGTAAGTAGAAAGTAGAAAAAATGATTAAGTAGAAAAAAATGTGGCAGAATGATGCGAGCGCGATGGATGTCAAGTAGGAAATGTACGCGACAGCGGTTGTTTTCAGCTCGCTGGTTACTATGCGCGTTGCTATGTGCACGCACATCAGGGACCCGATATCCAGCCGTATCTACGCCATTAGGCATGACCAAATCGGCAGGCCTTTGCGAATAAACAGCAGTAAAGATGACTATAGCAACAATGGTTGTGAGTGCGTGTACAGTTTGTTTTCAGCGGCGACCCAAAATGGCGACTGTAACTACGTGAAAGTGATGTAGGCCCAACCGTACCTATAGCTGTAGATTTAGCTTTGAATGTTTTATCAATGATGGCGAAGTTAAAAAAAAAAAAAATTCAAACCAAACTTCAATGTTTTTCAAAAAAACTTTATTCTTTCAATCACTTACATTTATGAAGAACAATAGTATAAATTATCAAATTTTGTTAAAGACTGTAAACTTGAAAATGAAAACCCCTAGAGTACATGTAACCTCTTTTCTTTTTCATTTTCCAATTGTTTTATTTTTTGTTTGTTTTTGTTTCCCTAGTGTCTTTGTACTTTGCTGTATGTTTTGTGTTTGGATTGTGTTGTCAATGTTGTTGTTTTGTTGTTCTTGAATTGTTAATAATTTGGCTTTTAAAAAAAATTAGCAGTGACACTTCCACCAGCTCGCCGCTGTCGTTGGAACGGCGTCTCTGCTATTTTGGTGTTGTGTGATAACTCGCCCACAGACTGAGCAGCGTGTATGGAGTTAAATTTGTCTCATTAATAATCGCAAATGCACAGAGGCTGATTTACAAATCCCTTAATTTGTACATGTGCTTTGTGATCCACAAACACAAATTTCTGATTTGTAACTTGTGTGGGTCCATCCATCCATTTTCTTCGCTCTATCCAGTCGGGTCGCGGGGGCAGCAGCTCAAGCAAAGCCACCCAACCTCCCGATCCACACACCTCCCCCAGCTCCTCCGGGGAACCCCAAGGCGTTCCCAGGCCAGCCGAGAGACGTAGTACCTCCAAGCGTGTCCTGGGTCTTCCCCGGGGCCTCCTCCCAATGGGACATGCCCGGAACACCTCTCCAGTGCGGGTCCAGGGGCATAAGGAAAAGATGCCCAAGCCACCTCAGCTGGCTCCTTTCAACGTGGAGGAGCAGCAGCTCGACTCCGAGCTCCTCCCGAGTGACCGAGCTCCTCACCCTATCTGTAAGGGAGCGCCCAGCCACCCTGCGGAGGAATCTCATCTCGGCTGCTCGTACTCACGATCTCGTTCTTTTGGTCATGAGCCAAATCTCATGACCATTGGTGAGGGTCGGAATGTAGATCAATTGGTAAATCGAGAGTTTTGCCCCCCTACTCAGCTCTCTCTTCACCATGACAATCCGATACAGCGACCGCATCACTGCAGACACTGCTCCGATGTGTGGATTTTTACAAATAAATGTTTATTTGCAAAGCTGAAATTCTGTTTGTGAAATGTGATCAGCATTTGTAAATCACAGATTACACGCATTCATCACTTTGCTCACTTACTCAATTGAGACATTCTGAGTGTAGAACTGCAGTTCAGATCCATACACATATGTTGCTAATCACATTTCCATCCAGTAGGTGGCAGTGTTGTTCTATGCATTTTGACAGGTAGGGGAGCGGTGCGACTAAACACCATCAGGAACCAACAGAGAACAGACAGGAACTGACAGGAGCCACAGGAACAGGCAGGAACCCACAGGAACAGACAGGAGCCCACAGGAACCCACGGGAACAGCAGAGCCCACAGGAACAGGCAGGAACATGCAGGAGCCCACAGGAACCCACAGGAACAGACAGGAGCCCACAGGAACCCACGGGAACAGACAGGAGCCCACAGGAACAGACAGGAGCCCACAGGAATCCACAGGAACAGAGAGGAGCCACAGGACAGACAGGAACCCACAGGAACAGACAGGAGCCCACGGGAACAGACAGAAACCCACAAGAACAGACAGGAGCCCACAGGAACCCACGGGAACAGACAGGAACCCACAGACAGGAACCCACAGGAACAGACAGGAGAACTGACAGGAACTGACAGGAGAACTGACAAGAACCGACAGGAACCAACGGAGCCCAAAGGAACCGACAGGAACAGGCAGGAACCCACAGGAACAACAGGAGCCCCCAGGAACTGACAGGAGAACTGGCAGATGCCCACAGAACTGACAGGAACTTACAAGAACAGACAGGAGCCCACAGGAACCCACGGGAACAGACAGGAGCCCACAGGAACAGACAGGAGCCCACAGAACCCACGGAAACGACAGACAGCCCACAGGAACCCACGGGAACAGACAGGAGCCCAGGAACAGACAGGAGCCCACAGGAACCCACGGGAACAGAGAGGAGCCCGCAGGAACAGACAGGAACCCACAGGAACAGACAGGAGCCCACGGGAACAGGAACCCATGAGAACAGACAGGAGCCCACGGGAACAGACAGGACCCCAAACAGACAGGAGCCCACAGGAACCCACAGGAACAGACAGGAACCCAGACATACAGGAGCCCACAGGAACCCACGGGAACAGACAGGAGCCCACAGGAACAGACAGGAGCCCACAGGAACCCACGGGAACAGAGAGGAGCCCGCAGGAACAGACAGGAACCCACAGGAACAGACAGGAGCCCACGGGAACAGACAGGAACCCACGAGAACAGACAGCCCACGGGAACAGACAGGAACCCGAACAGACAGGAGCCCACAGGAACCCACGGGAACAGACAGGAACCCAGAACAGACAGGAGCCCACAGGAACACACAGGAGCCCACAGGAACCCACAGAACAGAGAGGCCCACAGGACAGACAGGAACCCACAGGAACAGACAGCCCACGGAACAGACAGAAACCCACAAGAACAGAGGAGCCCACAGGAACCCACGGGAACAGACAGGAACCCAGAACAGACAGGAGCCCACAGGAACCCACGGAAACGACAGGAGCCCACAGGAGCAGACAGGAACCCACAGGAACTGACAGGAGAAACAGGAACTGACAGGAGAACTGACAAGAACCGACAGGAACCACAGGAGCCCAAGGAACCGACAGGAACAGGCAGGAACCCACGGAACAGACAGGAGCCCCCAGGAACTGACAGGAGACTGGCAGATGCCCACAGAACTGACAGGAACTTACAAGAACAGACAGGAGCCCACAGGAACCCACGGGAACAGACAGGAGCCCACAGGAACAGACAGGAGCCCACAGGAACCCACGGAAACAGACAGGAGCCCACAGGAACCCACGGGAACAGACAGGAACCCACGAGAACAGGAGCCCACAGGAACCCACGGGAACAGAGAGGAGCCCGCAGGAACAGACAGGAACCCACAGGAACAAACAGGAGCCCACGGGAACAGACAGGAACCCACGAGAACAACAGGAGCCCACGGAACAGACAGGAACCCAGAACAGACAGGAGCCCACAGGAACCCACAGGAACAGACAGGAACCCAGACACAAGCCCACAGGAACCCACGGAACAGACAGGAACCCAGAACAGAGGAGCCCACAGGAACCCACGAAACAGACAGGAGACCACAGGAACCCATGGGAACAGACAGGAGGTGACAGGAACAGGCAGGAACCCACGGGAACAACAGGAGCCTACAGGAACAGACAGGAACAGACATGAACCACGGAACTGACAGGAGCCCACAGGAACAGGCAGGAGCCCACAGGAACCCACAGGAACAGGCAAGCCAACAGGAACACACAGGAACCCACAGGACAGACAGAAGCCCACGAGAACATACGGAGCCCACGGGAACAGACAGAACCCAGAACAGACGGAGCCCACAGGAACCCACAGGAACAGACAGGACTACAGGAACAGACAGGAACCCACGGAAACAGACAGGAACCCACAAAAACAGACAGGAGCCGACAGGAACCCACGGGAACAGACAGGGGCCCACAGTGACCCACAGGAACAGGCAGGAACCCATTCAAACAGACAGCCAGCAGAACCAGACAGGAGCCAACAGGAACAGACAAACCCACAGGAATAGACAAAAGCCCACAGGAACAGACAGGAGCCACAGAACCCATGGGAACAGACAGGAGGTTACAGGAACAGCAGGAACCCACGGGAACAGACAGGACCTACAACAGACAGGAACCCACAGGAACCCACGGGAACAGAGAGGAGCCTACAGGAACAGGCAGGAACCCATGGGAACAGACAGTAGCCTACATGAACCAACAGGGAACAGACAGGAGCCCACAGGAACAGACAGGAGCCCACAGGAACCCACGGAAACAGGCAGGAACCCACAGGAACCCACGGGAACAGACAGAACCCACAGGAACCCACGGAAACAGACAGGAACCGACAAAAACAGACAGGAGCCCACAGGAACCCACAGGAACAGACAGGGCCCACAGGAACCAACAAACCCACAGGAACAAGCAGGACCCATTCAAACAGACAGGAGCCAGCAGGAACAGACAGGCCAACAGGAACAACAGGAACCCACAGGAACAGACAGAAGCCCACCGGAACACAGGAACCCACGAGAACAGACAGGAGCCCACGGGAACAGACAGGAACCCGAACAGACAGGAGCCCACAGGAACCCACAGGCAGACAGGAGACTACAGGAACAGACAGGAGCCCACAGGAACAGGCAGGAACCCACAGGAACAGACAGGAGCCCACAGGAACGACAGGAACACAGGAGCCCACAGGCAGGAGCCCACAAGAACCCACAGAACAGCAGGAGCCGACAGGAACCCACGGGAATAGACAGGAGCCCACAACAGACCGGAGCCCACAGGAACCCACAGGAATAGACAGGAGCCCACAGGAACCAACAGGAACCCACAGGAACAGGCAGGAACCCAGAACAGACAGGAGCTCACAGAACCCACGGGAACAGAGAGGAGCCTACAGGAACATGCAGGAACCCATGGAACAGACAGTAGCCTACAGAACCAACAGGAGAACAGACAGGAGCCCACAGGAATCGACAGGATCCCACAGGAACAACAGGAACCCACAGGAACAGACAGAAGCCCACAGGAACCCACAGAACAGACAGGAGCCCACAGACAGACAGGCCCAAACCCACGGGAACATACAGGAGTCCACAGGAACAGACGGAGCCCACAGGAACAGACAGGAGCCCACAGGAACAGGCAGGAGCCCACAGGAACAGGCAGGAACAGCAGGAGCCCACAGAACCCACAGGAACAGGCAGAAGCCCACAGGAGCCCACGGAACAGACAGGACCCACAGGAACAGACAGGAGCCCACAGGAACCCACAGGAACAGACAGGAGCACACAGAACAGCAGGAGCCCACAGGAACAGGCAGAAGCCCACAGGAACCCATGGAACAGACAGACCCACAGGCACTGACAGGAGAACTGACAGGCCCACAGGAACCGACAGAACTTACAGGAACAGACAGAAGCCCACAGGAACCCACGGAAAAGACAGGAACCCACAGGAACAGACAGGAGCCCACAAGAACCCACAAAAACAGACAGGAACCCACAGGAACAGACAGGAGCCCACGGGAACAGACAGGAACATGCAGGAACCCATTCAAACAGACAGGGGCCTGCAGGAACAGACAGGAGCCCACAAGAACCCACGGGAACAGACAGGACCCCAGAACAGACAGGAGTTCAAGGAACCCACGGGAACAGACAGGAGCCCACAGGAACCCACGGGAACAGAGAGGAGCCTACAGGAACAGGCAGAACCCATGGGAACAGACAAGCCTACAGGAACCACAGGAGAACGACATGACCCCACTGGAACTGACAGTAGCCCACAGGAACAGGCAGGAACCAACAGGAGCCCACAGGAACTGACAGGAACAGACAGGAACTTACAGGAACAGACAGGAGCCACAGGAACCCACGGAACAGACAGAGCCCACAGGAACCCATGAAACGACAGGCCCACACGAGACCCACAGGAACAGACGGAGCCCACGGAACCAACAGGAACAGACAAGCCCACAGGAACAGACAGGAGCCCACAGGAACCCAACGGGAAGACAGGAACCCACAAAAACAGACAGTAGCCCACAAGAACCCACAGGAACAGACAGGATCCCACAGGAACCCGTAGGAAGGCAGGAACCCATTCAAACGACAGGAGCCTGCAGAAACAGACAGGGGCCCACAAGAACCCACGGAACAGACAGGAACCCAGAAAGACAGGGGCTCCCAGAACCCATGGGAACAGACAGGAGCCCACAGGAACCCATGGGAACAGAGAGAAGCCTACTGGAACAGGCAGGAACCCATGAGAACAGACAGGAGCCTACAGGAACCAACAGTAGAACAGACATGAACCCACAGGAACCAACAGGACCCACAGGAACAGCAGGAACCCACAGGAACAGACAGGAGCCTACAGGAACAGACAGGAGCCCACAGAACCCACGGGAACAGAGAGGCCTACAGGAACAGGCAGGAACCCATGGGAACAGACAGGAGCCCACGAGAACAGACATGAACCCACAGGAACCGACAGGAGCCCACAGGAACAAGCAGGAACCCACAGGAACGACAGGAGCCCACAGAACCCACGGAACAACAGAAGCCCACAGAACAGCAGGAGCCCACATAACCCACTGAACAGGCAGGAGCCCACAGGAACCCATGGGAACAGACAGGAGCCCACAGGAATAGACAGGAGCCCACAGGAACCCACAGAAACAGGCAGGAGCCGACAGGAACCCACAGGAACAGGCAGGAGCCCACAGGAACCCACGGGAACAGACAGGAACCCACGACAACAACAGGAGCCCACAGGAACAGACGGAGCCCCAGTAACAGACAGAGCCCACAGGAGCAGACAGGAACAGACAGGAACTACAGGAACAGACAGAAGGCCACAGGAACCCACAGGAACAGACAGGCCCACAGAAACCCACACAACACAGAGCCCACAGAATAAAGCAGCCCCAGAACCCACGGAAACTACAGGAACCCACAAAAACAAACAGGAGCCCACAGAACCCACGGGAACACAGGATCCCGCAGGAACCAACAGAACCCACAGGAACAGTCAGGAACCCATTCAAACTGACAGAGCCTGCAGGAACAGACAGGAGCCCACAGACCCACGGAACAGACAGGCTCACAGGAACCCATGGGAACAGACAGTAGCCTGTTGGAAAGTGTAGTACACGGACCCACAACAGGGCGCAAATGAACGGACAATGGAGGAAGTCAATAACAACACTTTACTGTTGTGAAGGGCCAACAAACCAACAGATTACAACAATAGACAAAGTCAATCACAAAAGGTGTCGTGTGGGCAGGCTCGAGATAGAAGACGTCTGTCCAAAGCAGAACCGGAACCACAACGATTTCCTCCCCACCAGACCCCGGAATACTGGAGCCGCCAAGTCCCGAACTCCCAGGTGGCCACTGCCTCCGCTGTCGACCTGGTACTGCTGCGCGAGAACAAAAAAACAATTAATGTGGGCGCGTATGCACCCGCAATCCCACGGCAGGAAAACCACTCCACCTCTTGTTGGAAAAGAGTCTGCTATACTATACACAAAAAGTCACAAAAGGTTACTGTTGAAAAAATCTCACAGCCAGCTGAGACGTTACCTTCCTGGTAAAGCGATATCTCGGCAAAGAGGTGGAGATGACGTCTTGCTGATATACCGATGCTGATCAGACGAGTGGACAGCTGTTATAGTGATGATGTCAGCTGTCCACCCGGCTACTCCTGTGAGGCGGCAGCACCCTCTGGTGCCTGGAGCCCGCCGTCCAAGGGTGCCCTCTGGTGGTGGTGGCCAGCAGTACCTCCTCTTCAGTGCCCACACAACAGGACCCCCCCTCAACGGCACCTCCTGGTGCCCGACCAGGCTTGTCCGGTGGCGGCGGTAGAAATCGGCCAGGAGGCCGGTCCAGGATGAAGCTCCTCTTCACCCAGGAGCGTTCTTCAGGTCCGTACCCCTCCCAGTCCACCAATACTGGAAGCCCCGGCCCATCCGGACGTACTTCAAGAGCCGTCGCACAGTCCAAGCCGGCTCGCCATCGATGATCCGGGCAGGAGTGGTGCCGGACCCGGAGTACAGAGGGTGAGGTGTGATGGGGCTTGATCCGGGCATGTGAAAAACGGATGGATCCGCAGTGAGGCCGAAGCTGAAGCCTCACTGCGGGACTGAGTACCTTGATGATTTTAAACGACCGATTACCGGTCCTGCAGCTTAGGGGAGTCCACTTGAAGGGGAAGTCCTTAGTAGACACCACACTGCCTGCCCTGGCCGGTACGTAGGGGCCGGGTCCGCCGACGGTCTGCATGGGCCTTCGTTCCTCATCCGGCCCTCAGCAAGGCAGAACGGGCGGCATGCCCGTAGGTGGGCCTGGACCGAGGGCACACCGACCTCTCCCTCAACCACCGGAAACAGAGGAGGTTGGTACCCAGACATACCTCGAAAGGGGAGAGGCCGTGCTGACGACACCTGTCTGTTATGGGCATACTCGATCCAGGCCAGATGGGTACTCCAGGCCGCCGGTGCGCGGCTGTCATGCAACGCAGGGCCTGCTCCATCTCCTGATTGGCCCGTTCTGCTTGCCCGTTGGTCTGGGGATGATACCCGGATGAGAGACTCACCGTGGCCCCCAGTTCCCGGCAGAAGCTCCTCCAGACGTGCGGGAGAACTGGGGACCGCGATCGGAGATGTCTTTGGGATTCCATGCAGCCGGACGACGTGGTGCCAGGATGTCCGCTGTCTCCTGGGCCGTCGGAGCTTCGGGAGGGCCCACGAATGGGCCGCCTTGGAGAATCGGTCCACTATCTGAGGATGGTGGTGTTGCCCTGGGACGGCTGGGAGGCCCGTGACAAAATCCAGCCGATGTGGGACCAGGGCGATGGGGCACGGCAGCGGCTGGAGCAGTCCCGAAGCCCTGCGTGATCGCCTTGCCCCTGGCGCAGGTGGGCAGGCCTGGATATAATCCCGGACGTCGCCTCTAGGGACGCCCACCAGAACGCTGCCGGACAACTGCCACGGTTCTTCGCACCCCTGGATGACAGGAAGCTTAGAGCCGTGACAGAAGTCCAGAACTGCAGCCCTAGCTTCTGGTGGGACGTAGAGTCTGTTCTTCGTCCAGTTCCGGGGTCCGGCTTCGTGCCAGGGCCTCCCGACGGTTCTCTCTACGTCCCAGGTAAGGGTGGCCACGATAGTGGACTCCGGGAGATGGGTTCCGGTGGATCCGACAACTCCGTTTTGACTTCATCTTCATGTACCCGGGACAAGGGACTCCGGGATGATGGGTTCCGGTGGATCCAACAACTCCGTTTTGACTTCATCTTCATGTACCCGGACAAGGCATCCGATCTCTGGTTTTTGGTCCCGGGACGGTAGGTGATCCGAAGTCCAAAACGGCCGAAGAACAGTGACCAGCGGCTTGCCTGGGTTAGCCTTGGCGGTCCTGATATACTCCAGTTCCGGTGGTCAGTGAACCGTGAATGGCACAGACTTTCTCTCCAACAGATGTCCCACTCTTCAAGAGCCTCTTTCACCCGCAAGGAGTTCTCGATTGCCGACGTCATAGTTCCGTTCGGCCGGGGTCAACCTGTGGGAAAAATAGGCACACGGGTGAAGGACCTTATCGTCTTCCCGCTCGGGAAAGCACAGCTCCTATCCCTGAGTCGAGGCGTCCACTTCAACCACTAACTGGCGCCTAGGATCGGGCTGCACCAGAACGGTGCAGACGAGAAGCGCCGTTTCAACTCCTTGAACGCGCTCGCAACGATCCGACCAGGTGAAGGGACTTTTGGTGAGGTCAGGGCTGTCAGGGGGCTAACTACCTGACTGTAGCCCTTAATGAACCTCCTGTAGAAATTTGCAAAGCCGAGACTGTTGCAGCTTCCTATGGCTAGTGGGTTGGGCCAGTCTCTCTCACCGCCGCAACCTTGGCCGATCAGGAGCGCGGTGTTGGGGAGTGAAAACCCCAAAGGACAAAGATGTGCGGTGAACTCACACTTCTCGCCCTTCACAAACAGCCGGTTCTCCACAACCGCTGCAGGACCTGACGTACATGCCGGACATGAGTCTCAGGATCCGGAAAAATGAGTATATCGTCTAGATACACGAAGATGAATCGTGCAGGAAATCCCGCAAGACATCATTAACTAAAGCTTGGAACGTTGCGGGGGCGTTTGTGAGGCCGAACGGCATGACCAGGTATTCAAAGTGACCTAAGGGGGTGTTAAATGGCGTCTTCCACTCGTCTCCCTTCCGGATCCGAACCAGGTGATACGCATTTCTAAGATCTATCTTAGTGAATATTCGGGCTCCATGCAGGGGCGTGAACACTGAATCCAACAGGGCAACGGGTATCGATTACGAACCGTGATTTCGTCAGCCCCCTATAATCAATGCATGGACAAAGTCCGCCGTCTTTTTTACCCACAAAAAAGAAACCTGCACCCATCGGGGAGGTGGAATTCCGGATCAACCGGCGGCTAAAGAGTCCCGGATGTAGGTCTCCATTGATTCGCGCTCAGGTCGTGAGAGTTGTACAGCCTGCTGGACGGAACTCACCGCCTGGAACCAAATCAATGGCACAATCGTACGGACGGTGGGGAAGGGTGAGCGCCAGATCCTTACTGAACAATCTACAAGGTCGTGGTACTCCACCGCACCGTCCCAAGATTGGGAGGGACTCTGACCTCCTCCTTAGCCTGGGAACCGGGAGGAACCTAGGAACCTAAACATACCCGATGCAGGTCTCGCTCCACTGAACCACTACCCCAGACGCCAATCGATCCGGGATTGTGTTTTAACATCCAGGGGAACCCTAAAATCACACGGGAGGTAGCAGGAGTCACAAAAAACTCGATCTCCTCCGGTGATTTCCTGACACCACCAGAGTTACTGGTGGTGTCTTATGTGTGATTGGAGGGAGTAGGGAGCCATCTAGTGCCCGCACCTGCACAGGCGGGTAAGCGCCACCAGAGGGAGCCCTATCTCCCTGGCCCATCTGCTGTCTAACAGATTCCCTTCAGAGCCCGTGTCCACCAGTGCTGGGGCCTTCAGGGTTAAATCCTCATAAAGGATTGTAACTGGAGTCGTGTGGCAATGTGGGTGTGTCCCACGTGAATGTCTCGGCCCACCCCTAGCCCAGTTTCTAGGGGCGGGCGTTGGTGTTTAACCGCTCGGGCAGTCTCTTACCCTGATGCTCTATCGAGCCCAAACAAAACACGCTCCGCGGCCAGCCTCCTCTGTCTATCTGGTGCCCTAAATGTGGCCCTGCTCGGTCCATAGCTTCGTCAGCAGGGGAGCTGTAACCACACGAGCTCAGGGGCCGTGGAGCGTGGGAGGGCGGAACACGGTCGGAACCGAAGGGAGAGGGACGGCGCGTGCCAGGCCACGCCCTTCGTCTCGTTCCCGACGGCGTTCTTCTAACCGATTGTCTAATCGTATACGAGATCAATAAGCCCATCTAAATCCCGCGGTTCGTCCTTAGCCACCAGGTGCTCCTTAAACCATGACAGTCCGTTTACAAGGCGGCGCGGAGGGCAGTGCTATTCCAGCCGGACCTCGCAGCCGCGATGCGGAAGTCGACTGCATAGGCAGCTGCGCTCCGGCGCCCCTGTCTCATTGACAGCAGCACGGCTGAAGCGTCTCTCCTCTATTTGAGTGATCGAACACTGTTCTGAACTCCCTCACAAACCCATCATATTCTGAAGGAGCGTGAATTCTGCTCCCAGAGTGCTGTAGCCCAAGCGCGGCCTCACGTGAAGCAGGTTTATAACATAAGTATCTTGCTGGCATCAATCGCGTACATGACAGGATGTGTGCGAAGACGGAGCGAACACTGCATAAGGAAGTCCGCGACGTCTCCACACAACCTCCGTAGGCTCTGGAGGGCTTATTGTATGCTTCCGGGGAGGTGGGAGGGGTCGTTGACGACCTTGTGAACGTCACTGTTACGCACAGGGTCGACAGGAGGGAGAGCCGCAGCAGCGCCCTGAGGGCGCGCTTCCACCTGCGCGGCGAGAGCCTCCACCCTGCGGTTAAGGAGGACGTTCTGCTCGGTCATTAATCCAACCGAGCCGTGAAAGTGGTGAGGATCCGCTGCCTCACCGATCATTCCTCTCCTGCCTGCACGCCTGTGCGCCCTGTTTCTTCCATTGGCCGTTCAACAGCCGGTTGACGCCCCTCGGATCCATGACTTGGCCGAGATATCCTGTTGGGAAAGTGTAGGTACATGGACCCACAACAGGGGGCGCAAATGACACGGACAATGGAGGAAGTCAAATAACAACACTTATGTTGTGAAAGGGCACAACAAACCAACAGATTACAACAATAGACAAAAGGTCAATGACAAAAGGTTGTCGGTGGGCAGGCTCGAAGATAGGAAGAGTCTGTCAAAGCAGACCGGAAACCACAACGATTTCCTCCGCCACCAGACCCCGGAGTAACTGGAGCCGCAAGTCCCGACCTCCAGGTGGCCACTGCCTCCGCGTGTCGGACCTGGTACTGCTGGCAAGGAACAAAAAAAACAATTAAATGTGGGCGCGGTATTCACCCCGCAATCCACACGGAGGAAAACCAACTCCACCTCTTGTTGGAAAAAGAGTCTGCTATACGATACACAAAAAGTCACAAAAGGTTACTGTTGAAAAATCTCACAGCCAGCTGAGAACGTTACCTTCCTGGTTAAAGCGATATCTCGGCAAGAGGTGGAGATGACGTCTTGCTGATATACCGATGCTGATCAGACGAGTGGTGACAGCTGTCATAGGTGATGAGTGTCAGCTGTCACCCCGGCTACTCCTGTGAGGCTGCAGCACCCTCTGGTGCCTGGAGCCCGCACTCCAGGCAGGGTGCCCTCTGGTGGTGGTGGGCCAGCAGTACCTCCCTTCAGCGGCCCACACAACAGGAGCCCACAGGAACCCATGGGAACAGACAGGAGCTGGCAGGAACTGACAGGAGAACTGACAGGAACTTACAGGAACAGACAGGAGCCCACAGGAACCCACAAAAACAGACAGGAGCCCACAGGAACCCACGGGAACAGACAGGAGCCCACAGGAACCAACAGGAACCCACAGGAACAGGCAGGACCCATTCAAACAGACAGGAGCCAACAGGAACAGACAGGAGCCCACAAAAAGACAGGAGCCCACAAGAACCCACGGGAACAGACAAGAACCCAGAACAGACAGGAGCTCACAGGAACCCACGGGAACAGACAGGAGCCCACAGGAACCCTGGGAACAGGCGGAGCTGACAGGAACAGGCAGGAACCCACGGCAACAGACAGGAGCCTACAGGAACCAACAGGAGAACAGACATGAACCCACAGGACCGACAGGACCCACAGGAACAGGCAGGAACTGACAGGAGCCCACAGGAACTTACAGGAACAGACAGGAGCCCACAGGAACCTACGGAACAGACAGGAGCCCACAGGAACAGACAGGAGCCCACAGAACCAACAGAACAGACAGGAGCCCACAGGAACAGACAGGAGCCCACAGGAACCCACGGGAACAGACAGGAGCCCACAGGAACCCACGGAAACAGACAGCAACCCACAAAAACAGACAGTAGCCCTCAAGAACCCACGGGAACACACAGGAGCCCGTAGGAACAGGCAGGAACCCATTCAACAGACAGGAGCCTGCAGGAACAGACAGGAGCCCACAAGAACCCACGGGAACAGACAGGAAACCAGAAAAGACAGGCTCACAGGAACCCACGGAACAGACAGGAGCCCACAGGAACCCATGGGAACAGAGAGGAGCCTAATGGAACAGGCAGGAACCCATGGGAACAGACAGGAGCTACAGGAACCAACAGGAGAACAGACATTGAACCACAGGAACCGCCAGGAGCCCACAGGAAACAAGCAGGAACCAACAGGAGCCCACAGGAACTGACAGGAGCCCACAGGAACGTTACAGGAACAGACAGGAGCCCACAGGAACCCACGGAAACAGACAGGAGCCCACAGGAACAGCCAGGAGCCCCACATGAACCAACAGGAACAGACAGGAGCCCACAGGAACAGACAGGCGGCCGACAGGAACCCACGGAAACAGACAGGAGCCCACAGGAACAGACAGGAGCCCCACAGGAACCAACAGGAACCGACATGAGCCACAGGAACAGGCAGGAACCCACAGGAACAGACAGGAGCTACAGGACAGACAAGAGCCCATAGGAACCCACGGGAACAGAGAGGAGCCTCAGGAACAGGCAGGAACCCATGGGAACAGACAGGAGCCTACAGGAACCAACAGGAGAACAGACATGAACCCACAGGAGCCCACAGGAACAGGCAGGAGCCCACAGGAACCCACGGGAACAGACAGGAGCCCACAGGAACAGACAGGAGCCCACAGGAACCCACGGAAACAGACAGGAGCCCACAGGAACAGACAGGAGCCGACAGGAACCCACAGGAACAGGCAGGAGCCGACAGGAACCCACGGGGACAGACAGGAACCTACGAGAACAGACAGGAACCCAGGAGAACAGACAGGAGCCCACGGGAACAGACAGGAGCCCACAGGAACAGACAGGAGCCCACGGGAACAGACAGGAGCCCACAGGAACCCACGGGAACAGACAGGAGCCTACAGGAACAGACAGGAGCCCACAGGAACTGACAGGAACCAATGGGAGAACTGACAGGAACCAACAGGAGCCCTCAGAAACAGGCAGGAACCCAATGGGAACAGACAGGAGCCCACGGAAACAGACAGGAGCCCACAGGAACCCACGGAAACAGACAGGAGCCCACAGGAACTGACAGGAGAACTGACAGGAACTGACAGGAGATCTGACAGGAACCAACAGGAACAGGCAGGAACCCACGGGAACAGACAGGAGCCCACAGGAACCCACGGAAACAGACAGGAGCCCACAGGAGCAGACAGGAACAGACAGGAACTTACAGGAACAGACAGAAGCCCACAGGAACAGACAGGAGCCCACAGGAACCCACGGAAACAGACAGGAGCCCACAGGAACCAACAAGAACAGACAGGAGCCCACAGGAACCCACGGAAACAGACAGGAACCCACAAAAACAGACAGGAGCCCACAGGAACCCACGGGAACAGACAGGAGCCCACAGGAACCAACAGGAACCCACAAAAAGACAGGAGCCCACAGGAATCCACAGTAACAGGCAGGAACCCATTCAAACAGACAGGGGCCTGCATGAACAGACAGGAGCCCACAAGAACCCACGGGAACAGACACGATCCCAGAACAGACAGGAGCTCACAGGAACCCACGGGAACAGACAGGAGCCCACAGGAACCCATGGGAACAGGCAGGAGCTGACAGGAACAGGCAGGAACCCACGGGAACAGACAGGAGCTTACAGGAACAGGCAGGAACCCATGGGAACAGACAGGAGCCTACAGGAACCAACAGGAGAACAGACATGAACCCACAGGAACCGACAGGAGCCCACAGGAACAGGCAGGAACCAACAGGAGCCCACAGGAACTGACAGGAACAGACAGGAACTTACAGGAACAGACAGGAGCCCAAAGGAATCCACGGGAACAGACAGGAGCCCACAGGAACCCACGGAAACAGACAGGAGCTGACAGGAACAGGCAGAAACCCACAGGAACAGACAGGAGCCCACAGGAACCCATAGGAACAGAGAGGAGCCTACAGGAACAGGCAGGAACCCATGGGAACAGACAGGAGCCTACAGGAACCAACAGGAGAACAGACATGAACCCACAGGAACCGACAGGAGCCCACAGGAACAAGCAGGAACCAACAGGAGCCCACAGGAACTGACAGGAGCCCACAGGAACGTACAGGAACAGACAGGAGCCCACAGGAACCCACGGAAACAGACAGGAGCCCACAGGAACAGACAGGAGCCCACATGAACCAACAGGAACAGACAGGAGCCCACAGGAACAGACAGGGGCCGACAGGAACCCACGGAAACAGACAGGAGCCCACAGGAACAGACAGGAGCCCACAGGAACCAACAGGAACCGACATGAGCCCACAGGAACAGGCAGGAACCCACAGGAACAGACAGGAGCCTACAGGAACAGACAAGAGCCCATAGGAACCCACGGGAACAGAGAGGAGCCTACAGGAACAGGCAGGAACCCATGGGAACAGACAGGAGCCTACAGGAACCAACAGGAGAACAGACATGAACCCACAGGAGCCCACAGGAACAGGCAGGAGCCCACAGGAACCCACGGGAACAGACAGGAGCCCACAGGAACAGACAGGAGCCCACAGGAACCCACAGGAACAGGCAGGAACCCATTCAAACAGACAGGGGCCTGCAGGAACAGACGGGAGCCCACCAAGAACCCACGGGAACAGACAAGAACCCAGAACAGACAGGAGTCCACAGGAACCACAGGAACAGACAGGAGCCCACAGGAACCCTTGGAACAGAGAGGAGCCTACGGAACAGGCAGGAAACCCATGGGAACAAGACAGGAGCCTACAGGAACCAACAGGAGAACGACATGAACTCACAGGAACCGACAGGAGCCCACAGGAACAGGCAGAACCCATAGGAACAGACAGGAGCCTACAGGAACAGACAGGAGCCCACAGGAACCCACGGGAAACAGAGAGGAGCCTACAGGAACAGGTAGGAACCACAGGAACAGACAGGAGCCTACCAGGACAGATAGAGCCCACAGGAACCATAGGAACAGAGAGGAGCCTACAGGAACCAGGCAGGAACCCATGGGAAACAGACAGGAGCCTACAGGAACCAACAGGAGAACAGACATGAACCCACAGGAACGGACAGGAGCCCACAGGAACAGGCAGGAACCCACAGGAACAGACAGGAGCCTACAGGAACAGACAGGAGCCCACAGGAACCCACGGGAACAGAGAGGAGCCTACAGGAACAGGTAGGAACCCACAGGAACAGGCAGGAACCCACAGGAACAGACAGGAGCCCACAGGAACCCACAGGAAACAGACAGGAGCCCACAGGAACAGGCAGGAGCCGACAGGAACCCACAGGAACAGGCAGGAGCCTACAGGAACCCACGGGAACAGACAGGAACCTACGAGAACAGACAGGAACCCACGAGAACAGACAGGAGCCCACGGGAACAGACAGGAGCCCACGAGAACAGACAGGAACCCAGGACAGACAGGAGCCCACAGGAACCCACGGGAACAGACAGGAGCCTACAGGAACAGACAGGAGCCCACAGGAACTGACAGGAACCAACAGGAGAACTGACAGGAACCGACAGGAACCAACAGGAGCCCTCAGAAACAGGCAGGAACCCATGGGAACAGACAGGAGCCCACAGGAACTGACAGGAGAACTGACAGGAACTGACTGGAGAACAGGCAGGAACCACGGAAACAGACAGGAGCCCACAGGAGCAGACAGGAACAGACAGGAACTTACAGGAACAGACAGAAGCCCACAGGAACCAACAGGAACAGACAGGAGCCCACAGGAACCCACGAAACAGACAGGAGCCCACAGGAACCCACAAAAACAGACAGGAACCCACAAAAACAGACAGGAGCCCACAAAAACAGACAGGAGCCCACAGGAACCCACGGGAACAGACAGGAGCCCACAGGAACCAACAGGAACCCACAGGATTAGGCAGGAACCCATTCAAACTGACAGGAGCCTGCAGGAACAGACAGGAGCCCACAAGAACCCACGGGAACAGACAGGAACCCAGAACAGACAGGAGCTCACAGCAACCCATGGGAACAGACAGGAGCCCACAGGAACCCATGGGAACAGACAGGAGCTGGCAGGAATCCACTGGAACAGACAGGAGCCTACAGGAACAGATAGGAGCCCACAGGAACCATCAGGAACCCAGGGGAACAGGCAGGAACCCACGGGAACAGACAGGAGCCTACAGGAACAGACAGGAGCCCACAGGAACTCATGGGAACAGACAGGAGCCTACAGGAACAGACAGGAGCCCACAGGAACCCAGGGGAACAGGCAGGAACCCACGGGAACAGACAGGAGCCTACAGGAACAGACAGGAGCCCACAGGTACCCACGGGAACAGACAGGAACCCACAGAAACAGACAGGAGCTGTCAGCGCTTACAATTTCCCCCTGCTGCTCCCAGACCAAAATAACAGTATGTTGGTTCAATACATGATATAAAAAAATCAGTTTTATAATCTTTTGATGACGGTTAATGCATGCGTGTCTTCACGTCAATTACACGCACAGACACGGTGTCCAACAACACGCCTATCTATCTATCTATCTATCTATCTATCTATCTATCTATCTATCTATCTATCTATCTATCTATCTATCTATCTATCTATCTATCTATCTATCTATCTATATATATATATATATATATATATATATATATAGAAACGTCTGAGTGAATCCTTGTCTTTTGATTGGTGCTCACAGTAAGAAACACGTTTCCCTGCACAATGAGAATTCTTACTTTGCCATTCTACACTACATTCGATAATTCTAAACCTGTGCAAACTATTCTGTGCAGTGGAATAAAAAGATCATAATCAGGAAATCTCACTATATTAATAATGCTCATTCTTTACAGTGAGGGGCTCTCAGAACAACTGTCGGCTCCTGTCAGTTTCCTGTCGGTTCTTCTGTCGGTGTTTTATCGCACCGCGCCACCTGTCAAAATACATAGCACAACACTGCCACCTACTGTATGGAAATGTGAATAGCGACTTAAATATTTGAAGATCTGAACTGCAATTTTGCGCTCAGAATGTCTCATAGTGAGCAAAGTGATGAATGCGTGTAATCGGTGATCAACAAACGCTGAATCACACTTCACAAACAGAATTTTCAGTTTTGCAAATAAACATTTATTTTTAAAAACCCACACACAAGTTACAAATCAGAAATTTGTGTTTGTGGATCACAAAGCACGTGTACAAATCAAGGGATATTTGTAAAGCAGCCTGTCTCTTCCCAGACAGATGTCTTTCAGTGCAGCTTCTTGTTCTGACTTTAACATGAAGTTAACACTCAGGTCTTTCATCGCCAACTGTAAATGGAAATCAAAACATTCAGCTCGTATCTTTCCGAAGCTTCCGCATCAAACTCCATCGTGTCAATATTTACAATGTGCTTGAGCGATAACAGGTGAAGTTGTTCATGAACTTTAAGTTTCTTAAATATTTTTTACGACCACTCTTCAGTTATCTTCATAATTTTATTACTGGTAAATTTTAGAATTGATTTAGATGAGATATACAACCCCTGGCAAAAATTATGGAATCACCGGCCTCGGATGATGTTCATTCAGTTGTTTAATTTTGTAGAAAAAAAGCAGATCACAGACATGACACAAAACTAAAGTCATTTCAAATGGCAACTTTCTGGCTTTAAGAAACACTATAAGAAATCAGGAAAAAAAGATTGTGGCAGTCAGTAACGGTTACTTTTTTAGACCAAGCAGAGGAAAAAAATATGGAATCACTCAATTCTGAGGAAAAAATTATGGAATCACCCTGTAAATTTTCATCCCCCAAATTAACACCTGCATCAAATCAGATCTGCTCGTTGACACTGACCCTATGCCATGACATTGACCCTATGTGTCTTTTTGCAAGGAATGTTTTTGCAGTTTTTGCTCTATGGCAAGATGCATTATCATCTTGAAAAATGATTTCATCATCCCCAACATCCTTTCAATTGTCCAAAATATCAACGTAAACTTGTGCATTTATTGATGATGTAATGACAGCCATCTCCCCAGTGCCTTTACCTGACATGCAGCCCCATATCATCAATGACTGTGGAAATTTACATGTTCTCTTCAGGCAGTCATCTTTATAAATCTCATTGGAACGGCACCAAACAAAAGTTGCAGCATCATCACCTTGCCCAATGCAGATTCGAGATTCATCACTGAATATGACTTTCATGCAGTCATCCACAGTCCACAATTGCTTTTCCTTAGCCCATTGTAACCTTGTTTTTTTCTGTTTAGGTGTTAATGATGGCTTTTGTTTAGCTTTTCTGTATGTAAATCCCATTTCCTTTAGGCGGTTTCTTACAGTTCGATCACAGACGTTGACTCCAGTTTCCTCCCATTCGTTCCTCATTTGTTTTGTTGTGCATTTTTCGATTTTTGAGACATATTGCTTTAAGTTTTCTGTCTTGACGCTTTGATGTCTTCCTTGGTCTACCAGTATGTTTGCCTTTAACAACCTTCCCATGTTGTTTGTATTTGGTCCAGAGTTTACACACAGCTGACTGTGAACAACCAACATCTTTTGCAACATTGTGTGATGATTTACTCTCTTTTAAGAGTTTGATAATCCTCTCCTTTGTTTCAATTGACATCTCTCATGTTGGAGCCATGATTCATGTCAGTCCACTTGGTGCAACAGCTCTCCAAGGTGTGTTCACTCCTTTTTAGATGCAGACTAACGAGCAGATCTGATATGATGCAGGTGTTAGTTTTGGGGATGAAAATTTACAGGGTGATTCCATAATTTTTTCCTCAGAATTGAGTGAGTCCATATTTTTTTCCTCTGCTTGGTCTAAAAAAGTAACCGTTACTGACTGCCACAATCTTTTTTCTTGATTTCTTATAGTGTTTCTTAAAGCCAGAAAGTTGCCATTTGAAATGACTTTAGTTTTGTGTCATGTCTGTGATCTGCTTTTTTTCTACAAAATTAAACAACTGAATGAACATCCTCCGAGGCCGGTGATTCCATAATTTTTGCCAGGGGTTGTACTCATTATCTCACAAGAAGTCTGGGAACTACTTTTTGCGCAGGAATTCATCAAGTTCGTCGGCCGCGGGCGCGTACTAACACAGAATGTCCAGAAACTGGATAGACATTCGTCCAAAACGAGAGTTTCCACGTTTAGCTTGTTATAAGCTAAGCTAGTGGCGCTCGTGTGCGACACTTCTGCTTTGAAAAGATCGATACTGTGTCGAGCATTACATCACGACTGCACAGCCTGTGCGTGCAGTGAGTGTTTTCTCCAGTCAAAGATGACTTTTAGTCGTTTATTAAGTCGATCTGTTGTTGTCAGCAGAGGTAAGAAAACGAGTTTTAAATGCTGACTCTATGTGTTTGATTCTGACATGTGTGTGATTTGTCAGACTGTGACACAGCGCCTGACCTTAGCTTAGCATTCATGTAGCATTAGCTGTGGAGCTAGCCGCTAACTGTTAGCCTCATTTTATTAACGCCGCTTTTGTCTTAAAATTGTTTCTAATAGAGAAGATTAAAATAGTTTGATTTGTCACACGGCCAAACCCCTGCCTTTAAAACGTTACTTTATTAAGCAGAATGGTTAATTTCATGTGTTCGTCACCTTCATGTTGCAGCTAATGAATTAATTTAAATACCTTAAAAATACATATGTTATAATATCGATTTCAAACCCTCTAACCCCATATTCGTACGTTGTTGCATTTCTACTGGAGGTTACGAGCGATGACGTTTCAGCAAGTTTGCACTGGGTCAATACGGAGTGACTATAGGTATTGGACATCCGGGTCCCTGATGCGCGTGCACATAGCAACGCACATAGTAACCAGCGAGCCGCTGAAAACAAACCACTGTCACCCCACAGCCAAAGTTTGCTATTCCCCGGGTTGCTGTCTGTCTCTGTCTGGGGTGAGGGGTTCAGCTCTCCCTTCACATCGGGTGAGTCACAGCTCCGTCCGACCACACTGACCAACAGTCTGAAAGAAGCTCCTCTCAGCTGAAGTCTGTCACTCTTTCTTCTGTTTTTTGCTCAGACTCACAGACTGAGTATTTAGCTTTTTAATTTTTGCATTTTTGGAGAACACACAACACTCCACAACACGGTAACTGCAAAAAAAAAAAAAAACCTGTCCTCCGGCTAAAATGCATCTACTGCATCACAGAGAAAGGGATACAAAAAAATTTCACGCTGGGATCCAGTCTACCAGCCTTTTAAAAAAAAAAAAAAAAAAAAAAAAAAAGTAAAAATGGTTAAATTTTACAAGTTGTGGAAAAAAAACTGAAAGCCACATCCCATCACCATTCTATTCAGTAAAATGTCAAGACTGTGGCTTGACCACCTTTATTATATTTATTTTCTATTATTCATCTGAATAACATATTCATAATATGAGAGAGAGAGAGAGAGAGCAAATTTTGTCTGTTATATTAACGATCTACAGGGAATCGACAACACCATTTAGGCTTACATATTTAAACACCTGATCTTGAATCGGGGCCGAATCATTTAATGACCGGGTCAAAACTTCTGAAACAAATGAGCACCGGACATTACGTGCATTAAAAAGATTACCTTTGGTTGAGTCACTGTTTTTTCTCAGTCCAGTACCTTAAAATCCTAAAGCCTGATTAATGCTTCTCCAGCTCTGTAACTCCACAGCCATGCAGTGACGTTTCTGAGTCTGTGTTGTAAAGTTAGTCATATTTCCAGAATTTTCTGCCAAACGTATTTGATCCATGATAGAAATGTAATTGGTGTGCACGCTGCAAAAACTTTTAGAATATGATAGCCAGGAGAGGAAGGAGTGAAAGCCAAAAAGTGACAAATCACAGCCTTTTGAAGTCTGTCATTTAGCAGGAGCCCGTCACAGAGAGGGTTTGCAGCCATGTAGAGGGCTGTGATCTAAACCCATCTGGTTTATCACACCCAGGGATGTGTGTGTGAAACGTAACACCATATTATAGTGCAATCAGCAAGTAGCATTTTGTTAATAATCATCACCAGGCTTGAACTACACCCTAACCTCGTTTAGGTCCCGGGTCTGAACACGGTTTGGAAAAAAATAAATAATAATAAATTTTATTTGTAAAGTGCCTTACATTTGACAAGCAAATCTGAAAGTGCTACCATAAAAATACAACAAAATAAAACACAGTAGAAGGGGGGGAAAACAATTAAGAAAAAACTTTTAAGAACAGGCAAGTCTTTAAGTGTTTTTTGTAAAAGTTATTGCTGGTCTTTTAATCGGGGAAATACAGTACAGTTGAACTTTGTTTCGTACTTCTGTTACTGGGCATGTCCAGAGTGCTCTGCCCAGTACATGTGAGGGTTTTTAATGGGAATACATTATGATGAGACGGGACGTTTTGTGTGATAAGTGAAAATCCGTTATACAAAATCGGTTATATCCAGTGTTTATTACATGGAAAACCACACAGACATTGGGGCTTTTGCTTTTGTCTGGTGAGTACGAATATCCAGTTTATGTGATGGTTAGGTGAGTTTTACTGTGTTGAAGGTGAGATTTATGTGTGTATATATACGTGCGTGTGTGTATGCATATATATATATATATATATATATATATATATATATACACACATTACTCCATAACTTACATTTTGTGTGTGTATATACGAGGTCTGTTAGTAAAGTATCAGCCATTTTTATTTTTTGCAAAAACCTGATGGATTTGAATCACGTGTGCTTGCGTGAGCCAACCTTGAACCTTCGTGCGCAAGCGTGAACTTTTTCACGCCTGTCGATTGTGTCATTTGCTGGTAAGCAGCCTTTGTGTGAGGATGGGTGTCGTCTCTTGGCGGATTTTCATTGCAAGGAAAAAGACGGAACGACTGGAGCAGCGCTACTGCGTCAGATTTTGCCAGAAACTGGGTGACAGCCAGGTGGAAATGCGCATGCGCACGAAGGTTCAAGGTTGGCCCATGCAAGCACACGTGATTCAAATCCATCAGGTTTTTGAAAAAAAAAAAGGTCCGATACATTTCTAACAGACCTCGTACATACATATTTCATATTTAAACCATTTTTTGTGGTGTACAGTAGCTCTCCGGGAGCACCCCCAATTTTGTTGTTCCCCCGTCCAATGACAATAAAGACTGTTCTGTTTTATATAACGGCTGAGTGGATCCTTGTCATTCCATTGGTGCTTTGAATGTCACATGACATGGATTAATTCATCCCATTTGTCTTGTATTGCATTTAGACTGCAGTTTGGCTCCATTTAGAGTGCAAATTTGGTTCCATACATTTGGTACCATTGCGTGCACACGTGTGGGTGTGAGTACATGTGGGTACTCACCAGACAAAAGCAAAAGTCCCAATGTTTTTGTGTGGTTTTTCATGTAATAAACACTGGATATCACCGATTTTGTATATGTTCCAGCTTTCACCTCATGTATCATTAAACTCAAACATACATTATTTGTATACTATATGAATGTAGCAGATATAGATAGCTGAGCTATAAATTTGGGGGGGGGGGGGGGGGTGCTCGGAGGGGGTCTTGCCCAGGGAATAATTCAGTGTAGAACTGCCACTGCTTGTGTACGTTGTACCAGACCATCGTGGTGATGAAAGAGCTGAACCAGAAGGTGAATCTTGATTTACCAGTTGACTTGCGCTCCTATCCTCACCTGTGGTCATGAACTTTGAATATTGAAAGAATAAGGTAATGGATACAGTTGGCAGAAATGAGATTCCTCCTGGACAGGGTGAGACACTCGGCTATGTGGGAAGGTCTCTGAGTAGAACAGCTGTTTATTCGCTCCAGAAGGATCCAGCTGAGGTAAATTGGACGTCTGGTGAGGATGGCCCCTGGTGGTCTCCCTAGCGAGGTCTTCCAGACACGGTCAACTAGGAGTAGGCCCGGGGGAAAACCCAGGACACACTGGAGGGATGATAATTCCCAGCTGGCTTGGGAACACCTCAGGATCCTCCAAGAGGAGTTAGAGGACTTATCTGAGGATAGGGAAGTGTGGGATGAGCTGGTTGGTCTGTTGTCACCGTGACCCAGATAATACTAAGAGCTGAGCTAACCTGTATTGTGGTGATGCACAGTGAGAGATCATGTGACTGTGAAACTCTGCTTTCCTGCAGTGTTGCCAGATACAGCTGATGATTTCCAGGCTAACTAGACTGTTTAACATAAAATCCAAACCACCCAATCTGACCTATGCTCTGCTGGAACCAGGGTTTTAAATACTCACATCAGGTTGCACGTCATTGAAACAACATTCACATTATTACTGTCGATGATGTGTATGGATGGTACAGCTCGCCTGTGGAGGAGTTCTGTAAGTAACCTCTTATGAATGGACTCCAGGAGCAGTCACACCAGCCTGGATAGAACCTGTTTCTTCTGTGCATTAAGTTTGATATTAATGAGGATGCAGTGAACTTCAGCTAATTAGCAGTTAGTTAGTTTTACTGTATACTGCTTTAATATATTAACCACACATGCATGTATTAAAATGTTTTTTTTGTTTGCAGTTGCCTGCAGGTCAGCTTTTACAAGCTCCAAGATGGACCCATCCACACCCAGCTGGTTTGGAGTGAGCCTGGCCTTTGGGACGTCTGTGTTCTTGTGGGCACTGGTAAACATGAGCTCTGTTTCAAAAACCTCTTTTGCATTCTTACCCCAGTGATCTTTCTGGGACTGGGGTGATTCACTCACAGTGTTGTTTCTGTTTACATCACTTACTTTCCTAGTTACTAAAAATCAAAGAATAAAAACTGGCCATACAATTTCACAGAGTTCCATCGGCAGATGTCTTCGTTTTTATGAGCCATTCATCAAGCTGTCCATCCTTATTCCAGGTCAGGGTTGGGGGGTGCGCCTTGCCTATCCCAGAGGCGAGGTACACCCCAGACAGGAAGCAGTCTGTCACAGAGCTGACACGTACAGACAGACAAACACATTCACACTCTCACTCAGACCCACAGCCAGTTTACAGTCACCAGTTCCCTAAACCTGTATGTGTGTGGAAGTGGGAGGAAGCTGGAGCCCCCAGAGGGAACCCACAGGAACATGGGGAGAACATGCAAACGCCACACAGAAAGGACCAGGTGGGAAGAGAACCTGTAACCTTCTCCCTGTGAGGCAGCAGTGCTAACCACCAAGTCACCGTGCTGTCCCGTAAAACAATATTTACATTTTAACAGTGTTTTAACAGACTTTGCGTGTGTGTGTACATGAGCTTTTGACAAAAGCGTAAGTTATGCAAATCAAGGAATATTTGTAGATCACGTCTGTGCATTTGCTGGTATTAATAATACAAATTTAACTCCATAGGAAGTTCGCTTTGAGTTAGCGGAAGTTAGCGTGCACGCTAACACTGCAGAGTGTGCTATCAGGTTATAAAAAGAGTATTTTCAGTTTTAGAAGTGTTTATTTCTCACTATCTTTTACATAATATATGACAAAGGGGATATATTTACACACAAACAAAACAGAGTTTTGCAGCTAGCTACCAGCCTGTGACGTCACCATGTTAACATCTGCGAAGTAAGTTCAGAGGTGTTATTGGGTTCCAAAAATGGTGTTTTCAGTTTTAAGTGTTTATTTCTCACAAGCTTTTACATAATACAGGGTTCTCCCCAGAAATGTTTAGTCTAGCGGTGCTGTTGGGAACTATCACCGTGCGCAACGCTTCCACTCGGTGCCCTAGCTGACCTTGTGTCCTGAAGCCCAAAGACAAAAATGAAAGTCTTTTAGTCCTGTTTCTGGTCTGATTCTGTGCTGAATTGTTGATTAGTTAAATTAATCTAAAATGTTTGTGTTTTGTTGACACACTGTATGTAACAAATGTGCAGTAAACTTATTGGAAAGAAAAAAATAATGTACAGAAAGACCATTTAAAATGTGGGAGATTCCAGACTTTTTTAACACTTTTCCTCTGCATAGTTTCAATTTGAAAAGTTTGAATTCCCAAGTCATAATATCACCGGGCTGGGAGCATTCACTTCAGAGTGTGAAAACCTCACCTTGTCCTTGTCATTCAGATTTTGACACTTCTCTATATTGTCAAAAAATAAAACAAAAAGGTCCAGCTTTCCTCCCCGAGTCAGCAGGTGCATTTCTGGAAAATGTCTTTTTACTCTGCATTTGTCAGCATTTCTCAGTGTGTGATGCACATTTTAGGAAAAGCAGAAACATCAGACTGACACCGTGAAGAAACGAACACTGCTTCATGCGATAACGAAGCTTGTGAGCTTTCATTCAAAACTAAAGGTTCGGCTTTACGGAGGCTGTACAGAGAGACAGGAGCCGACACACTTCACCTCAAAACTCTTAATATTTTCAGTCTGTCGTATTTTGGATTCTAACGTGTGGTGACACTGCCGTTTATGTCACTGGACACTATTTTAGTCCCGCCGTGAGCATGCACGCGGAGTGTCTCCATGACGCTGTTTCATTACAGGCTGGAAACACAGGTGGATTTTTTTTTTTTTTTTACATTGGAAAAAAGTCAGAATACGTTATTTCAGGAGATAATGTTTCTCTAACCATGAGAGAACTTTGTGAGGAGCTCCGCAAAACCAGCTGGCGATCCTTTGTTGGAGCGGACTTTGGACATCACGAGTGGATGACTGTTCAGGTTTTTTTTCTTCTCCTTCTCAGTGGAGCTGGTAGGATTTATTTTACTTTGGGTGTCTGTCTTGACATGACACTGTTCTGTAATGGAGCAGCGTGCACCACACTCGCGCAGTGTGCACACGCACTAAGTTTGCACAATGGAAAGCGGCTCCTTTTACCGTGACTGCATCAAAATGAACAGTTATAACTTAAAAAACGAGTCATCATAACACCACATCACACTTATATGAACTTTGTAATTAATCTGTGGTTCTGTTTTTAATGTTAGCAGCATTCAAGTGCGCAGTTTCCTCAAAGAAACGCTGTCAGAAACACTTGGGAATGTTCTGGTTTCAGTGCCACATGTCCTTTAAAACATAGAAGAATGGAAATGATGCACACCGCTGTTCAGCACCAAAATCTCAAAGTGTGTCTCGGTACCTGAAGAATTTCAAATTCCGTTCTGCCGTTTTCTTCATAAAAGCCTCCCTGTTCACTGTCACAGAAGCTGCAGTATCGTTCTTAGCCTCTGATCTCACCGATCCCACAGCAGACAGGTCGATTGAGTCGGCTGTGCACCTGCCTCTGTGACGCTCGCCGCCGGCGTGCCTCCTCCCCAGATGTCCCGGCGACTGCTGCGTCCCCGCCAAGACAAAATGTTTGAGTTCAATGGTATGAATGTTTCATTTCATGGGGTGAAAGCTGGAACAGACCATTCAACGAGGCAAGTTTTTTTTTTTTTTTTTTTTCTTTTTCTTTTTGCCTTCATTGGGATTTTTGACATCGCAGATGTGGTGTTTGGCATTTTACAAAACAAAACTTTGGACGTGCAGTTCAGTCTTGACAGAATTGATGAATTTTGATAGTGTTGAGAGAGAGAGAGAAATTCAGTGACATTTTTGAGGAGACCACGCGAGCTGCAGGTGCGCCGAGCGCGCCCTGTGGGAAGCCTGACGCGCGGGCCCACTACAAACAGCTTCACTTGGCTGTGATTGATAACATTCTCACATAAATCAGGAACAGATTTAAAGATCACAATAAAATGAGGTTTGCTGGACTGTTGGATGCAGAGCAGTTTAACACATTTCAGCAGACATTTCCAGAGGCAGAGCTCTGAAGTTTGACAGACAGTTATGATCTTCATTTTGATCTGAATAGACTGAAAGCTGAGGTCAGTCATGTACAACATGTCCAGCTTTCACACCAGAAGCATCAGCGATCTCCTGGTTCTTCTAAAGAGGACGGGGCCTTTTGGACAGTATGACAGAACTGTATCCTGACCGTTCCCATGTCTACTGTGTCCGTGGAGCGTCGATTCTCAGCCCTCAAACGGATACAAACATACGCAAGGAACACAACTGGAGAAGAACGACTGTCTTCTGTGACATCTCTGTCAATTGAGAAGGACCTCCTCAGTCAGCTGAAGTAGCACAGACTCCTGCACGATGCTGTTATTGAACACTTTGTATAAAAAGTACAGACGCATGGATTTTATTTACTAGTAATGGGTGTTATTTTTCTATTACATTTTCATATGTAGTCTACAGCCTATTGATTGACGTTGAGCTTAATTGGGGCACATGGAATAGTTTTGCTGCATTCGTGGTTGTTCAATTAGGTGCACACTTGTGGATTTTGCCAAATTGTGCATTGATATACTCATTGGGATGCATTATTGCTTCACTTGGCGTATTTTAATTATTTGCGTATTGTTGGATGCCTGTGATACAGTGTGAAGTGCGGTTGTTGCTTTGTGTGTTTTGTTTACATAGGTTATAGTTGATGTCTAATGAAGGCCCTGTACTGAAACCCCACAGCACCCCGCTGAGCAAATTTCAGCTCTCCCCGGTTTTTGCATGATCAAAGCCACACACACAGAGGCCACTTGGTGATTATAATATAGATATATTTATATCAAGTTGTAAAAGTTTGCTTTCAGTGCCAATTGAAAGAAGATGATTTTACAAAATGTTTTTTCTATTTGTCACAAACAGTTTAGTATGTGTGTAATACCAAGTGTTCCAATGCTTTAGATCAGACTTTACTGGCCGTGGGTCTTCTGGTCTCAAACCTGCCTCTCCTCTAAACTAACTCTGTCCCAGAACTCATGGAACTATGGTTTAGAGAAATCCAATTGCCCAAAGGTGCTACTTCGTAACAAATTACATTCTGACATCATAAACTTACATTTGGCTGTATTTGTTTGGAGGCGGCACGGTGTCTTAGTGGTTAGCACTGTTACCTCACAGTAAGAAGGACCTAAGTTCACTTTCCACCTGGTCCTTTCTGTGTGGCGTTTCCATGTTCTCCCCGGGTTCACGTGCTCCGGCTTCTTCCCACATCCAAAGACGTGCAGGTGAAGTGGTGACTTTAAAGTGTCTGTAGGTGAGACTGAGTGTGTTTGTCTTTGTGTGGCTCTGCGGCGAGCTGGAGTCCTGTCCAGGGTGAACACGCCTCTCACCCTGCGACTGCTGGGATAGGCTCCAGCCCCCATGGCCCTTGATTGGAGTAAGCAGATCTGGAAAACTAATGGATGGATGTAGTTGTTTGTAAATTACCCATTTTTATGGTGAAAATAAATGTAAGGCATCATTGTAAAGTTCTTTGGATTATCAGATCCCAGCAAACGCTGCATGTACATCAAATGAGGCATTAAAGAGGTTTCTAACACTTTCGGGGCAGGTCTCCTAACATGTATCAACACTTGTCTTGGTTCAGGGTCTGTTCCAGCTGCTTTTAAACATGCTGTGGTTTGATCCCTTCTTAAAACACTTCAACTCCACTTGTCAGTTTGATCTCATTTTAGACCATCTGCCATTTCTCTCCAAGGTTTTAGAAAAGGTTGTTTTTATACAAGTAGAGTCATTTTTAGAAGACAGACACATCCTTTAAAAATTCCCATCTGGATTTAGATCAGGACACAGTACTGAGTCAGCACTTTTTTTTTAAGTACATAATGACATCACTGTGTCTGCGGATGCAGGGGATCCTGCTGTGCCGGTTCTATTGGACCTCACAGCAGCCTTTGACACTGTGGACCACACTGTACTTGTTTCCCAGTTAGAACATCTTGTTGGCAGTCATGGTATTGCACTGAAGCAGTGGGGAGGTGATGGTCCACTGGTTAAGCATTGGGCTTCAAACCAGAGGATCCTCGGTTCAAATCCTAGCCAGACTGGAAAATCACTAAGGGCCTTTGGGCAGGGTCCTTAATAGTTGTGCAGCTTAGCTAAAAATTCCATAACAATCGTTCAGTTTGTGATAAAAGCAGGAAATTTGTCATACACATTCTAAAATAACTGTTTATTTTCAGATATGGAGCCGTCCTGGAGCTGACCTCAAATGAGCAACACGGGTCAATAAAGAATTACACAGGGGTCAAAATTTAAAAATGCTTCAATCATGTTGAACACTATACCACATTATTTGTCTGTTAATAACTATTCCAAAAAGGTATAGTTTGGACTATCTATGACTGAATGTTCTGGGATAAAAATGGCAAAAATGGTGACATTTCAGTTTGTACAGGGGTCAAAAGTTAAAGTTGCTCCAATTTTGGAGCAACTTTGTTTATTACCAATTACCAATTTTATTTATTATGCATATTATCAGTTGAGTTAATAGCATTTTAAAAAGGAATAGTGTTGGGTCTGCACCCTGTTTTAAAGAAATGAGAGGCACAGACACTGTAAAGAAACCAGTCAGAGAGATGCAAATATATTTTATGCTCTGCGCAGAGGAGGAGAGTAAGAGCGGGCAGTAGCAGCTTGTAAGTGCTCAGCTCCAAAGCTCTCCTAAAATCTCCTCCTCTGGCTTGGCTTTTTTAGTTCACCAACATGAGAAAAAAACAAGGACAGTCAGGGAGAGGTTACACATGAGACATGTCTGCATGAGGAGATAGCAAGGCAAGGTAGTGGCTGGAACCTTCCATTCCTGCAACATGAGCCTTGTGGCTTGTCAAAAACAGGATAAGGCACTTATGCAAAATGAAAAATAGTTTGCTCAATCATGAAGAATGCAGACAAGTTTCTTTTTAAAACCTCCTCACAAAGAGGAAAAGTACATGTAGTCATAAAAGGAAATAAGCATGAACTATATAAAATCCTTGACAAATAGTTTGGACCATCTGTCTTGCTCAGTTATGTTACGAGTAGGGCTGTCACAATTAGGAATTTCTGGAGACGATTAATTGTCAGGCAAATAATTGCGATTGATTATATTGTCTATTTTTTTTTCTTCTTTTTTTCCCTTCTTTATATTCTACTATCGCAGTATGATTACACAACTCTGGAAGAACGTTTGGCTTCTCTGAGTGGAGACACCAGGAATAGTGCAACATTTTTATTTTTATCTTCATTTTACATATAGTCCCAACTTTTTCTGATTTGTGGTTGTTTAAGTTGCATTTCTGAAATTACAGAACTGCTATAAAGAAAAGTGTGAACATTTTATTGTGTTTTTAAGCTTTGTGGAGCAAACACCAAACTCTTATAAAGAAGGAAAAAAATACCTGGACATGTGCAGGAAAACTGACATAAACCGAACAGAACAATGCAGGCTGATGTTTTGTTTTGTTTTTTTGTTTTTTTGTATAAATAAATCAGAATACAATAAGAGGCAGCTCACTTTGAAATAATTAAAACATATAGCTACAGCTTAATAACTTTGAAAAATAACAGAAATCAGCAGCTTGTATTTTTATTCTGACTCCAGTTCATTTTAGTGTGATGAAGTCGTCCTTATTTTCTCATCAGTCACGTTTTGTGCTTGAACACTACATTAAGCTCAAGATTGAACAAATACATACCTTTGGAAAATAACAGCTGTTAAAGCTCAGCTTTTTGTGATCTGTGCCTCTGAACATCAATGCACAGCTTTTCTGTAATTTTTGCTCAGTTCATTTATATATTCTAATTTTTTAAGGATGTTTTTAAGGATATTTGACCGTTTATTTCATGTCATGATCTCATAAATTCAGTATACGACGCGCACGTGGTGTGAACAGGACGGTGCCATCAGAACCGCACCGGTAGAGAAAGTACAGAAAGTAAAGGCAACTCCAAGGTTTGGTTTTGTTGTTTTATGTTTTTTTTTTTTCACTCTGGTTAAAATCCTCTCTCTCTCTGTCTCTCTCTCTCTCTCTCTCTCTCTGCTCCGCGCTCGCTGTCTCACGTGATGGTTCACAGCAGAACATAACATCTCGCTCCCTCAGTCTGCAGCGAGTTGACACCGCGTGCACTCACACAGCTCCTTCGGTAAACTGCGCATGTTAATCAGCCGTCTTATTCAAAATTTGAACGTCCAGATGACGGCAGGACGGCTCGCTGCCTAAAACTATGAATTGAGAGAAAAACAAAGACTTAAATAAAATAAACGACTCGTTGACTACTAAATTAGTTGTTAACGACTTCAATCTTCGACGTAGTCGTGACTAGTCGAGCCAGCCCTACTTAAAACCGAAATGCATCCACAGCGGTGCCGTGGTACGTGGTTTTGGAACCAGAACCTTCTCGTGCTCCGTGTTATTATCCGAGCCTCGCTAACCATCAGACCAAGACGAGAGGAAACAGTGAGTGAGGCAGCGTGCGGCTGCTGCTGCACGATGACGTCAGATACCGAGTCATTTTATGCAACTTTGTTGATAAAATAAATAATTCACGGTAATCGCGATTATGAAAAATATTCGCGAATATGAAAAATAATCGCGATTGGCTAATATTGTAATAATTGTGACTGCCCTAGTTACGAGGTAACATTTGTATGTCACATGTCATAGAATCCACTGGATGTTGGCCTTTACTTTGGAGAACAAACTTTGAACACAGTCAAAACTATTCCATTTATTAATCCTATCTGACTCCACTGGCTTCCAGTTCGTTTTAGAATTGATTTTAAGGTTTTAGTGTTTGTTTTTAAGGCTACACCTTGCTATCTGTCTGAAATCTTAACTCTCCTCACTGACAGTAGGACATTACGGGTGTCTGGTCGACTTCACTGAGATGTTCTGAGGTCAAAATACAAACTCTGGGTTGGTGGTGTTTTTTCCGTAGCTGAACCCAGACTGTGGAACAAGTTACCTCCTGATTTACGTGCTATTCCTGACACCATGCTTTAAATTTGTTCAGGTCTCCTTTGCAAAAGAGGTCTCAATCTCAATGGGATGAACCTGGTTAAATAAAGGTTAAATTAAATAAAAAAATCAGAGCTCAAGATGTTTATCGAAACTTGTTTTTAACACCTAGTGGTGCTGTGACATGTTTTGTTTTATGAGCCTTTTTTAAAAACTCTGTTGTATGTTTGTTTTATTTTTGTGAATTCTTGATCTTTGATTTTAGTGTCAAACACTTTGGACACCATTGGGTTGTTGTAAAGGGAGGCAGAAATAAATGTTTGATTGATTGAAATTCTGTTGGTTTGTCATTGATCATCATCTGTCTCTTCCACACAGCTCTTCAAACAGCACAGTACAGACGTCCATGAGTACAAAGTGAGGAACGGCCTGGAATAAGACCCCAGAGTGGTATGTGGTAACAGCACTGACGACACCTCTGGAATCACAGCGTGTGACTGTTTTGGTGCTGAATCGTTCCCGCTGTTGGATTTCTGACTGCAGTTGAACTGCTTTAAACTGCATCCTGGACTGCAGGTTGTCCTCCAGCATGTTGAACCCAAAAGCAGCTTGAAACTAGGGTTGTCACTATTGATAAGTTTAGTCATCGAGTATTCTTCTGGCGATTTATCAAGAAATCTGATAAAAAGTACTTTTGCGTTTTTAAACAACATGAATAGTCCAGGGCTCTCCCTAAGCAGTGGCACAATGTCGGGCCAAAGTCTTGACATTTTGCTGAAAAGGCGATGGGATGTGATTTCTGTTTTTGTTTTTTTTCCCCCCAACTTGTAAAATTTAACAATTTTTAGGTTTTGTTTTTTTTTTCTTTTTTTTTTTAGGTTGGTGGACTGGGTCCCTGTGTTTTTTTTTTTTTTTTTTTTTTTTTTTTTTTATCATCCTCTTTCTCTGCAATTCAGCAGATGCATTTCAGCTGGAGGTTGAACATGCAAACCTCACAGTCAGTTTTTTTTTATTATTATTATGTTACAGTGTTTGTGAAGCGCTGTGTGTTGCCCAAAAAAAGCAAAAAAAAAAACAAAAAAAAAACGAAACACTCAGTGCGAGTCTGAACAAAACACAGAAGAACGAGTGGACTTTTGCTGAGAGGATCTTCTTTCAGAAACTGTTTGTCAGTGTGGCCGGGGACGGAGCAGTGACCGGGCAGAGAGAGACAGCAGCCAGGCAAGTCACTCCCCATGCAGAGCGGACCGTGTGTTTTTTTTTTGTTTTTTTTTTTTTTAATAGACAAACACACAGCTTCACTTTAAATACACAGTCAGTCTATTTCCGATGATCAGCGTTGACACACTTTCTCTTAAAAGGCTTTATTTTACTCTGTGCGTCGTGTTGGAAAGCGGTAGCTTTTGGATTAGCCTTTGTACGGTTTGTGGGCATGCTCTAGTCTTCTGTTTTTTGTTTTTTCTGGGGACGCTACAGCTCCACACACAGGCCTGGCATATGTACTACAACATTAAATGAAGCTTCGAGGCACATTTTTTGTAATCGAATTATTCGAGTTACTCGACTAATCATTTTAGCCCTGCTTGAAACCAAAAGAACAGGTGGGTTTCTGCTCTCCTGTCTTGCAAAAGAGGTCAGCAGGGTCATGTCTGTCCACCGGTTATTGCTATAACAGCTGCTTTTCAAACCAAGACGACTCCAAGGGGTCAAAGCGCACTCTGAGATTTTGTATGCGAATAAGTGACCCAGTGAAAATAAAGTGATTCATTTAAAAACCCAAAACACTCCAAGAGACATGGCCGGGACAGGAAGATCAGTACGTTCAAAACGAGGAAAAGCTGAGTGAACTCCAGGCCAACTCAGACCTGGAACACTGCCTGTAAAACTATCAGAAGACAGAGAACAGCAGGCCTGTATCATCCCAAACGGGCCCATACTCCCCCAAACAAGCTCGTACAGGCCCGCATCATCCCAAACAGGCCATGTTGCAAAAGCTCGTTGCAGTCTTTTGTGACACACCTTCAGATGATAGGAGGGAACTGGAAAAAGTGACATTTATAGATTTTCTACCAGCACTAAACAAAAAGAAAGCACATCAAGCAAGCAAATTTTTTATTTTATTTTATTTTTTTGCACACTGTAACGAAAATTACTTCATTTTCTACCACTTGTCACAGTGGCAGGTTACCAAGCAGCTCACCCCATACTTCCCTATCCTCAGTCAGGTCCTCTTACTCTTCCCCTGAAGGCCCTGTCACATCTTGATTTATCTGCGTATACCAACAGCCCCATTTCCACCAAGTGGTTCGGGTCGGTATTGCATGGTGTGGTGCTGGTCAGAAACAGTAATTTAACTTTATTTTATTTTTATTGTGTCTTGGTGGATCATTTTCATCGTGACCAGAATGGTGGTGAGTCGACTGATGGCTGTGGTCAGTGGTGGGCACAGTTCCGCTAACCGCTATTTATCGAAGATAATGTTTTTATTATCGGATTAGCTTTTCAGATAACTTTGAAAACCATCATCAGACCAATTATCTTGCGATACATTTTAGTCTGATAATTTTTAGATCACTAACATGTTTTTGCAGGCGCAGTGAATAAAGCTTTAACTGTTTAAAAACCTTTGTTAAGTCTGGTATCAAAGATTTTAGTGCTTACCTGGTTTCAAGAGAAGCCGCTCTATCCTCATCACAGGAGAACTGGTCACAGGATAATTGCTCCTGACACCATACTAACTCACCGGCAATATCACCCAAGTCATCCAGAAGCATACAGATTTAACTTATGGTTAACATTTAACCAAACTAATTTCTGACATGTTATTTAAATTAACGTCACTTCTGAAGTTTTATAAAGTGAAAATATCAGATACATGTTTTAGTTTTAAAGTATTGTACTAATTTTAAAGGTTTAGTGTGAACATGCCTTGGCAGTGCTAGTGCATTTATGGGTAAAGTTCACAACAGGATAAATGCATTTGAGCATTAAACTCAGCATTAAACTCTTTGTATATTGTGCCTAAAACTCTCGTGACTATATTCTCTGGGTTTATAGACGTTGTTATTGTGTGTTTTATGTAAAAATGCCAGAAGAAGCTCAGGTTGCTTCTCAATTATTTTCAGTTGGAATCACTGAGTTGCAATTGCTTCCTGTTTGCTCTTTAATGTCCTGGTTATTGTCTTTTACAACACTGTTTGTCATCTTTGTTCCAGAGTACTATATATATATATATATATATATGAGGTCTGTTAGAAAAGTATCCGACCTTTTTATTTTTTGCAAAAACCATATGGATTTGAATCATGTGTGATTGCATCAGCCAAGCTTGAACCTTCGTGCGCATGCGTGAGTTTTTTCATGCCTGTCGGTTGCGTCATTCGCCTGTGAGCAGGCTTTGTTTGAGCACTGGTACACCCCTCTTGTCGTATTTTTATTGCGAATAAATGTCTGAACGATTTGGAGCTTTGCTGCATCAATTTTTTCCAGAAACTGTAAGAGACCTCCAGGTGGACACCATTCGGAAAATTCAGATGGCTTTCAGGGACGATTTTATGGGGATTACACAGATTAAGGAGTGCTCCAGCCGGTTTAAAGACCGCTCACAGCTGCTGAGAGCGCACCGCTGGCTGACAGGCTGACAGCCCGCTGAAACAACCAGATCATTTCCAACGTGAAGGCTTTGTTGATCCGGGACGTCATCTGACTTACACAAAAATGGCAGGAGACGTGGACATCAGTACTTTTTCGGCACATTCTACTGTTACAGGAGTTTTTTTCATGGAAAGAGAAGCGGAGGGATGCGCCATGGAGCCATTCATGGCGCGGCACAAAACCACCTCCGTGTTGGTCTCACAGGACGGCTTTCAGATGGCTTTCAGACGGCTGTCGGTGGCTTTTCAGTCGTGTGACTATCCGAGAAATTATGGATGAGCTGGACATGCCAGAACATGTCCTGTGAGGCTTCATCACGGCGTTGCCTTGCACCATGCGGCACTGCTGCGACGCGCGGAATTCCTCCGCACGTCTGTCTCAATGTGCCGTCTTCCGCAATTCCTGTGCTAGTCAGAGGA
>NC_047113.1:110533831-110584441 GCF_902500255.1 Thalassophryne amazonica
TAAAGTGGACACCATTTGACTTATGCAATTTGAAACTGTGGATATAAGTACACTCAACAAAAATATAAACGCAACACTTTTGGTTTTGCTCCCATTTTGTATGAGATGAACTCAAAGATCTAAAACTTTTTCCACATACACAATATCACCATTTCCCTCAAATATTGTTCACAAACCAGTCTAAATCTGTGATAGTGAGCACTTCTCCTTTGCTAAGATAAGCCATCCCACCTCACAGGTGTGCCATACCAAGATGCTGATTAGACACCATGATTAGTGCATAGGTGTGCCTTAGACGGTCCACAATAAAAGGCCACTCTGAAAGGTGCAGTTTTGTTTTATTGGGGGGGGATACCAGTCAGTATCTGGTGTGACCACCATTTGCCTCATGCAGTGCAACACATCTCCTTCGCATAGAGTTGATCAGGTTGTCAGTGGTGGCCTGTGGAATGTTGGTCCACTCCTCTTCAATGGCTGTGCGAAGTTGCTGGATATTGGCAGGAACTGGTACACGCTGTTGTATGCGCCGGTCCAGAGCATCCCAAACATGCTCAATGGGTGACATGTCCGGTGAGTATGCCGGCCATGCAAGAACTGGGACATTTTCAGCTTCCAAGAATTGTGTACAGATCCTTGCAACATGGGGTCGTGCATTATCCTGCTGCAACATGAGGTGATGTTCTTGGATGTTGGCACAACAATGGGCCTCAGGATCTCGTCACGGTATCTCTGTGCATTCAAAATGCCATCAATAAAATGCACCTGTGTTCTTCGTCCATAACAGACGCCTGCCCATACCATAACCCCACCGCCACCATGGGCCACTTGAGCCACAACATTGACATCAGAAAACCGCTCACCCACACGACGCCACACACGCTGTCTGCCATCTGCCCTGGACAGTGTGAACCGGGATTCATCAGTGAAGAGAACACCTCTCCAATGTGCCAAACGCCAGCAAATGTGAGCATTTGCCCACTCAAGTCGGTTACGACGAAGAACTGGCGTCAGGTCGAGACCCCGATGAGGACGACGAGCATGCAGATGAGCTTCCCTGAGACGGTTTCTGACGGTTTGTGAACCGAAATTCTTTGATTATGCAAACCGATTGTTTCAGCAGCTGTCCGAGTGGCTGGTCTCAGACGATCTTGGAGGTGAACATGCTGGATGTGGAGGTCCTGGGCTGGTGTGGTTACACGTGGTCTGCGGTGTGAGGCTGGTTGGATGTACTGCCAGATTCTCTGAAACGCCTTTGGAGACGGCTTATGGTAGAGAAATGAACATTCAATACACGAGCAACAGCTCTGGTTGACATTCCTGCTGTCAGCATGCCAATTGCACGCTCCCTCAAATCTTGCAACATCTGTGGCATTGTGCTGTGTGATAAAACTGCACCTTTCAGAGTGGCCTTTTATTGTGGATAGTCTAAGGCACACCTGTGCACTAATCATGGTGTCTAATCAGCATCTTGATATGGCACACTTGTGAGGTGGGATGGATTATCTCAGCAAAGGAGAAGTGCTCACTATCACAGATTTAGACTGGTTTGTGAACAATATTTGAGGGAAATGGTGATATTGTGTATGTGGAAAAAGTTTTAGATCTTTGAGTTCATCTCATACAAAATGGGAGCAAAACCAAAAGTGTTGCGTTTATATTTTTGTTGAGTGTACTTTTATTCTGAGAATAGCCAGCATTGATTTTAACATCCTGGTGTAAATAAGGTATCACCACATGTGTAGAGCTCAAAAAGAATGATAGGTTGAGTTTTCATTAAAAAACAACTGCAGTGTGGTAAAATGTATTCATAAATATGAAAGAACAGGCTCTTAATAATTATTAACTATCGCATACTGTATTTTTTTTTTTCTCAAGATTTGTTTTTGCATAAGTTTGAAAAAACAACAGATCATAAGTTTAGGATAAATTACTTATCATGAATTTAATTTTCGAAGTGGCGCTAATGACAACACTCATACTGAACATCATTTCGCTTGCATAGACTGATTTTGGAGATCAAGCAATAATTGCAGGTGGGCTTTCTGAGGTCCCAGATAGCTTTTCTGATTTCATTTTCTAAATTTCAAAATTTAGTAAATTAGCATATGGTCCACTAATACTTATGTGTAGACACTAGTCCCTAGAAGCAACTATTTTTGGTTTCAAATCTGGGCAAATGCAGTCCCAGAAAATTCCGAATGTGACAAACAAGAAACAGGTGTAAACAAGTCAATGCTGCTAAAAATACAAACTTGCAGAAACAAAGATACTATTCTGACATGGTTTTGCAGATAAGACTGGCATAGCATGTTTCAAGTACACACACATATGTCAGAAAGTGGGGGGGACATACCATATTCTGTCCCCCCTGGTTGAAAAGGTGGGGGGGACATGTCCCCCCTATCCCCCACCAAATTGTGCCCGTGCTTGCGACCAGAAGATCCTCAGTTCAAATCCCACCCTGACCCAAAAATCATTAAGGGCCCTTGGGCAAGGTTTTTAATCCTCTAGTTGCTCCAGGTGTGTAGTGAGTGCCTTGTGTGGCAGCACCCTGACATTGGGTGAATGTGAGGCATTATTGTAAAGTGCTTTGAGTGTCTGATGCAGATGGAAAAGCGCTATATGAATGCATTTACCGTTTACCATATTGGCAGAGTTCAGAACACACATTGGTAATTATAAAAAAAATAAATAAATACATAATACAGGTGATTTCGGCATGGGTGGAGGTGATAAACTGTTTTTTGTTTTGTTTTTGTTTTTTTTGCCAGCACTTTGGTCGTAATTAGCTGATTTAAAAAACAATAGTTTTACTATCTGTGACATTAGAAAAAAGTGATGAGGAAGTGTGGATTTTTTTTTTCTTAGAAACAATTTCAAATCTGAAAAATGACAAAAGTGACTGAAAATATCAGGTATTTTTTAAAATAAATATTGTTTTCCTTCTTGAATATGTTATTAAATATTAAAACCATTCACACAAATAAATATCTAGTCTTCTTACCTGCCCGTTTCAGTGAGATCATCTTTAAATGTATCCACCTTTAATACCACATCTGAAAAATAATTTAATTCCTTCTGTTTTGGTTGAACAAAACTCCATTTGACACACGGGACTTTGGTGCCAGGTTCCAGCGCCAGCTGTAATCAGTTGATCAGACTGATCGATCCAGTCTGTGTTGTTAACAAGTGGCTTTGCGCTGCAGGAAAAAGACTCACAGTGCCTCATCTGTTCATAATGTCTCAGTCTGCATGCAACAACATTATCCCATGATCCAGAAAACAAGAAAATAATCTGAAGATCCTCAGTTTTGTCTCAGTGTGGAGTGGAGAGGGACTCCGTGCAAGTGCGTGCTCGTCAATATAAGTGTTCCACCTGCCATTCTGCCAGCAAAAAAATAACTGTTCTGACACCGAAAACATGGTGCAGCTCCAACCCAATCCATTGGGCTGTCAGTAGACTGTAAAAATCCAGTAATTAATTGACAATTAAGATAATGGTTCCGGAGTTGATGCCACTTCCTTCTTCTTATCCAATGTCAGCATGCCAGGATGTTCTTGGTTTTTGGCGCGCGGTTCAGAATCTGAATATTTGTCTCTTCAAGAACTGCACCAGGAAAGGATAAATTTCAAACTGTTGTTTAATTTTAGTCTTAAATATTAATGAAAACATGGCATTACATGTCACCTACACTTTAAAGCTCTTAAAGAGATTGGCGTCCCCCATCTGACTGATCTGACAGGGGCATTCAAACAACTGTGACTGATCTGATGGGTGGAACTGATCAATGTGCCGGTTGCAGTCTGATCGTGACCGGTGCTTTAAGAGTTTAAAGAGTCACAGCGCTTCATTCATTCATGGCAGACCGGGGAACTGGGTTGATCAGATGGGGGGTAACCAATCAAAGCACCGGCATCTTCCGAGAAATGCCAAAATATGTGCCCAAGGGGTGCTATATAAAGGGTGAAAAGCAGGGGGCCTAAGACGGACCCCTGTGGGACCCATATTTCATGTCACTAAGGGTAGAGATAGTATTATTGTACAAAACGGTGAGAACGACTGGGCAGGTATGATGTCAGCCATGCAAGGGCACTCCCAGTAATCCCAAAATGATTCTCCAGCCTATCGAGCTGAATATGATGATCCATGGGATCAAATGCAGCACTGAGATCTAACTGCACCAGAACTGTAGTGGTGTCCGAGTCTATTGCAAGCAGAAGATCATTCTCCACTTGAGTGAGAGCCGTCTCTGTGGAATGATATTTTCTAAAAGTGGACTGCAGCGGCTCAAAGAGATTATTCTCAGTAAAGTGGTCCATTGTCGTGAAACCACCTTCTCCAGAATTTTAGAACAAAATGACAGATTAGGGTCAAGATTAGGTTTCAGCTGTAACGTCCCCTCTTTTTTTTTTTTAAAGAGGTCAGACATCCAGCTCGAACCCTGAGTTAAACAATCAGTCTGACTCCCCCCAAGACCACTGCACGTACACGCACACACATCCTACGCTGGTAGACTCGCTGTGTATTTTTCTATGGGGGGGTTGTCACACATGCACAAGTGGGTGTTAAAAAAAAAAGAAAAGATACTTGCCCTGTTTCGGAGAAATGGCTGCAACATGTGACCATTTGGGGGCAGTGTGGAGCCCTGCCTGCTCCTCTCACCTGTGGTCAGAAGGTTTGTTATGACTGAAAGAACAAGGATTCAGATGCAAGCGGCGGGAATGAGGTTCCTCTGTCAGGTGTCACGTGTCTGTCAGCCGGCTGATTAACAATCAGAAAGCTAATGAAGGACGGTGAGGAGGCCGTACTTTGAAGATGACAAACCACTGAACAAATAGAACATGATGCTTTTTTCTTGTCCTCTACAGGTCCTCGGTTCCTGTCTGAAGGACTGAAGGATGCACCACTCTGAACCCGTCTTTCATCACCTCCTCTGTGTACAGTAGTGTTCAGAATAATAGTAGTGCTATGTGACTAAAAAGATTAATCCAAGTTTTGAGTATATTTCTTATTGTTACATGGGAAACAAGGTACCAGTAGATTCAGTAGATTCTCACAAATCCAACAAGACCAAGCATTCATGATATGCAGACTCTTAAGGCTATGAAATTAGGCTATTAGTAAAAAGTTCACAATAGTAGTGTGGCATTCAGTCAGTGAGTTCGTCAATTTTGTGGAACAAACAGGTGTGAATCAGGTGTCCCCTATTTAAGGATGAAGCCAGCACCTGTTGAACATGCTTTTCTCTTTGAAAGCCTGAGGAAAATGGGACGTTCAAGACATTGTTCAGAAGAACAGCATAGTTTGATTAAAAAGTTGTTTGGAGAGGGGAAAACGTATACGCAGGTGCAAAAAATTATAGGCTGTTCATCTACAATGATCTCCAATGCTTTAAAATGGACAAGAAAAAAAAAAAAAACGCGTGGAAGAAAATGGAAAACAACCATCAAAATGGATAGAAGAATAACCATAATGGCAAAGGCTCACCCATTGATCAGCTCCAGGATGATCAAAGACAGTCTGGAGTTACCTGTAAGTGCTGTGACAGTTAGAAGACGCCTGTTTGAAGCTAATTTATTTGCAAGAATCCCCCGCAAAGTCCCTCTGTTAAATAAAAGACGTGGAGAAGAGGTTACAATTTGCCAAAGAACACAACAACTGGCCTAAAGAGAAATGGAGGAATATTTTGTGGACTGATGAGAGTAAAATTGTTCTTTTTGGGTCCAAGGGCCGCAGACAGTTTGTGAGACAACCCCCAAACTCTGAATTCAAGCCACAGTTCACAGTGAAGACAGTGAAGCATGGTGGTGCAAGCATCATGATATGGGCATGTTTCTCCTACTATGGTGTTGGGCCTATATATCACATCCCTTGTATCATGGATCAGTTTGGATATGTCAAAATACTTGAAGAGGTCATGTTGCCTTATGCTGAAGAGGGCATGCCCTTGAAATGGGTGTTTGAACAAGACAATGACCCCAAGCACACTAGTAAACAAGCAAAATCTTGGTTCCAAACCAACAAAATTAATGCCTCACAGATGTGAAGAAATCATGAAAAACTGTGGTTATACAACTAAATACTAGTTTAGTGATTCACAGGATTGCTAAAAAAAAAAGCAGTTTGAACACAATAGTTTTGAGTCTGTAGCATCAACAGCAGATGCTACTATTATTGTGAACACCCCCTTTTCTACTTTTTTTTACTAATAGCCCAATTTCATAGCCTTAAGAGTGTGCAGATCATGAATGCTTGGTCTTGTTGGATTTTTGAGAATCTACTGAATCTACTGGTACCTTGTTTCTCATGTAACAATAAGAAATATACTCAGAACCTGGATCAATCTTTTTAGTCACATAGCACTACTAGTTTTTACATCGTGTCTGAGTTCTGTCTTGGAAGATTAAAATTGAACTCTTGAAATATTCTGAGGTGGAGAAATTTCTTTTTAAACTTTACATGGAAGCTTTAGACACTGGTTGTGCTTTTTGTGCAGCTGTCCCCCCGTTCTTCTTGTGTGTCAGTAACTGGAGCACCACGTACGTACAGCACAAACCTCTGCCAACACTAGTTTTTACCTTGAGAAATTCAAGCTCATAGTTCTGTTAGAACCGACTTTCCACAAGATAAAATATAATATGAACTATTGTATAATATATATAATATATATTATAACTATAATATGACTATTACTACAGCTTTAAGGATGGCCCACAATGGCGCTCGGTGCTCCGCGCTCCAAGCCGCGACGACAGGCACGAACCACCGGATTATTTCTAAACGGATGGGTGTGTGGAGCTGGGACCGTCGTGTGCACTTTCTCTGGTTATCACAAGGGCTTGACATCAACCATTTTCTGGCACATTTCACTTTTAACAAGAGATTTTGTCGTGGAAAGCCGCGCGGAGGCTTTGTGCGTCACGACCGATTCGCTGTTTGAGCGAGACAAAGAACGCCTCCGTTTCGGAGTGTTAGAGGACAAGTTCGGACATGCCCAGCTCTCCACAATTTCTCTTATAACTCACTCGACTGGTAAGCATTGAAAGCTGAGATAGGCATGTCCGAACTTGTCCTCTGGCATGCCGAAACGGAGGTGTTCCTTTGTCTCGCTTCCAAAGCAAATCGGTCGTGACGCGCGAAGCCTCCGTGTGGCTTTCCACGACAAAATCTCTTGTTAAAAGTGAAATCTGCCGAAAAATGGCTGATATCCAGCTCTTGTAATAACCAGAAAAAGAGCACACGATGGTCTCGTATCCACAGAGCCATCCATTTGGAAATGGTCCGGTGGCTTGTGCCGCGTCGTCGCAACTCGGAGCGCGGTGCACCGAGCGTCCTTAAAGGGGTCCTTAAAGCTGTACTAACAGACCTTATTCTCTGTGAAGCCCGTAAAATTTTCACCGAAAGCCAGATAAATTTTTCGAATGGTTTCCAGGTGCCAGTCTCTAACAGCTTCTGAAAAAATTCTGATGGAAAAAAAAAAAGTCCTTTTCATTCTGCCATTTCCAGACAATGAAAATCCGACGACGGGGCGGGACCACTCCTTCCACAAGGCGTGCTCACAGGCGAATGACGTCACCGACAGGCGTGGAAAAACTCACGCATACGCACAAGGGTTCAAGCTTGTCTGATGTGAAAACATATGAATCAAATCCATATAGTTAAAAAAAAAAATAAAAAGGTACGATACTTTATGGACAGACCTCGTGTGTGTGTATATATATATATATATATATATATATATATATACACGAGGTCTGTTAGAAAAGTAACGGACCTTTTTATTTTATGCAAAAAATATATGGATTTGAGTCATATGTTTTTACGTCAGCCAAGCTTGAACCTTAGTGCGCATGCGTGAGTTTTTTCATGCCTGTCGGTTGCGTCATTCGCCTGTGGGCAGGCTTTGAGTGAGCACTGGTCCACCCCCCCATCGGATTTTTATTGTCAGGGAAATGGCGAAATGATTTGGGCTTTGCTCCATCAGAATTTTTTCAGAAACTGTTAAGACAGGCAGCTGGAAACCATTGGGCTGCCCTTTGTCACCGTTTTTTTTTTTTGCGAGTGGTCCTCTCAGGAGGGCAAGGCATCAGGGGCAGCCCGCAGGAGGCTGCAGACAACCCCGGCGGAGACCGCTGCATGTCGACTGCTAACCCAGGACATGGACAGCCAGCGCACAGAGGTCTAAAAAGTGGGCTTCCCATGGATAAGGGAAGTTCAGTTCTGGTGTTTTATCGCTGTGAGTGCATGAAAAGTGTCATTTATTTTCTTGCGAGCCTTCTCTACAGCACCAAGACTTTTCGTGACCAGTGCGCAAAGGACCCAGGAAGACAGTTTGTTCTGTCCTGTCTGACTGGTGATGTGTAACGCGGAGCTGCTTCTGTGCAGGCTGCACAACGCCACATCATTTCAGCATGACTTTTGGCAAGTTGGTGAATTATTCAGGGCTTCGATAACAGCTAATCAGCTCTTATAAAGCTAAACCGATAAACCACCCAAAAATTTATTGGAAGCTACATCTAACCGATAACTAAGTACACTTGCAACTCCTAACAAGCTGATTTTGAGTTTTAACACCACAATTGCTTCTGGTATCATCAAAGGCGACCATAGATCCAAACAATAAATCAGCACTTCTGTCTGTGCACCCTGCCCACTGCTGGAAGTTGCTGATTACTACATATTTTGCAGCAGTGAAACAATTGAGAGGAGCTAAACTCATCTCTACACACACACAAAACAATTATTCTGTAACGGAATAGAGCAGTGAGGCAGAGGTCTTGGGAAAATAAAGCAGTTTTGACTTATGGTTTTGATTTAAAATCAAATTAATCCTGATAGAATAACTCCATTAATGTCAGTTCTGTTGTTTGTACAAAGTTAAAATATAACACAAAAGTCAAGTTGTGATAGGCAACCATCTGATATGACCAGAGTCAAAATGCATAGAACACTGCCATCTACTGGTGCCCAGATGCTCAGACCCTTACCAATGATCCTTTGCGTACCAGTTTTTTTTTTTTGGGGGGGGGGGGGGGGCACCAGAAAGTTGCTGCAGTTTAAACAACATAATCCACGATGACAATTGTAATTGAACATTATACAACCAAAATGTACATTTTTGTTTCCTTAACTGCAACAAGAGGGTGCAGCAACTCTCAGGCACGCAAAGGATTATGGGATATCTCAATACTTAGGGCAAATACTGCCATGAACATTACTGGCCAGTAGATGTCAGTAGACACCGTGAAAACATGCCAAAACAAATATTCCAAATAATCCATGTCTGCTATGTTTAATCTGCGTGGAATTTAATAAATGCAAACCGATTTTCAGACATATATATATATATATATATATATTACTCTGGAACAAAGACAACAAACAGTGTTGTAAAGGACAATAACCAGGACATTATAGAGCAAACAAGGAAGCGATTGCAACTCAGTGATTCCAATTGAAAACCCAGAGAATATATTCATGAGAGTTTTAGGCACAATATACAAAGAGTTTAATGCTGTTGTCCCTGTGGAGCCTGATCAGAGCGTCTCAAATGCATTTCTCCTATTGTGAATTTTTACCCATAATGCACTAGCACTGCTGAGGCATGTCCACACTAAACCTTCAAGATTTGTGCAATACTTTAAAACTAAAACATGTATCTGATATTTTCACTTTATAAAAATTAAGTGATGTTAATTTAAATAACATGTCTGAAATTAGTTTGGTTAAATTTTAACCATAAGTTAAAACTGTATGCCTCTGGATGACTTGGGTGATATTGCCAGTAACTTACACATAAGATATGTATGGTTAGTATGGTGTCAGTTGACACCATACTAATCATACATATGTATGTGTATTCACTTGAATATAGGTTGAAGAGGATTTGCAAATCATTGTATTCTGTTTTTATTTACATTTTACACAACGTCCCAACTTCATTGGAATTGGGGTTGTATATATATACTCAACAAAAATATAAACGCAACACTTTTGGTTTTGCTCCTATTTTGTATGAGATGAACTCAAAGATCTAAAACTTTTTCCACATACACAATATCACCATTTCCCTCAAATATTGTTCACAAACCAGTCTAAATCTGTGATAGTGAGCACTTCTCCTTTGCTAAGATAAGCCATCCCACCTGACAGGTGTGCCATATCAAGATGCTGATTAGACACCATGATTAGTGCACAGGTGTGCCTTAGACTGTCCACAATAAAAGGCCACTCTGAAAGGTGCAGTTTTGTTTTATTGGGGGGGGATACCAGTCAGTATCTGGTGTGACCACCATTTGCCTCATGCAGTGCAACACATCTCCTTCACATAGAGTTGATCAGGTTGTCAGTTGTGGCCTGTGGAATGTTGGTCCACTCCTCTTCGATGGCTGTGCGAAGTTGCTGGATATTGGCAGGAACTGGTACACGCTGTCGTATACGCCGGTCCAGAGCATCCCAAACATGCTCAATGGGTGACATGTCCGGTGAGTATGCCGGCCATGCAAGAACTGGGACATTTTCAGCTTCCAAGAATTTTGTACAGATCCTTGCAACATGGGGCCGTGCATTATCCTGCTGCAACATGAGGTGATGTTCTTGGATGTTGGCACAACAATGGGCCTCAGGATCTCGTCACGGTATCTCTGTGCATTCAAAATGCCATCAATAAAATGCACCTGTGTTCTTTGTCCATAACAGACGCCTGCCCATACCATAACCCCACTGCCACCATGGGCCACTCGATCCACAACATTGACATCAGAAAACCGCTCACCCACACAACGCCACACACGCTGTCTGCCATCTGCCCTGGACAGTGTGAACCGGGATTCATCCGTGAAGAGAACACCTCTCCAACGTGCCAAACGGCAGCGAATGTGAGCATTTGCCCACTCAAGTCAGTTACGACGACGAACTGGAGTCAGGTCGACACCCCAATGAGGACGACGAGCATGCAGATGAGCTTCCCTGAGACGGTTTCTGACCGTTTGTGCAGAAATTCTTTGGTTATGCAAACCGATTGTTTCAGCAGCTGTCCGAGTGGCTGGTCTCAGACGATCTTGGAGGTGAACATGCTGGATGTGGAGGTCCTGGGCTGGTGTGGTTACATGTGGTCTGCGGTTGTGAGGCTGGTTGGATGTACTGCCAAATTCTCTGAAACACCTTTGGAGGCGGCTTATGGTAGAGAAATGAACATTCAATACACGAGCAACAGCTCTGGTTGACATTCCTGCTGTCAGCATGCCAATTACACGCTCCCTCAAATCTTGCGACATCTGGCATTGTGCTGTGTGATTAAAACTGCACCTTTCAGAGTGGCCTTTTATTGTGGACAGTCTAAGACACACCTGTGCACTAATCATGGTGTCTAATCAGCATCTTGATATGGCACACCTGTGAGGTGGGTTGGATTATCTCAGCAAAGGAGAAGTGCTCACTATCACAGATTTAGACTGGTTTGTGAACAATATTTGAGGGAAATGGTGATATTCTGTATGTGGAAAAAGTTTTAGATCTTTGACTTCATCTCATACAAAATGGGAGCAAAACCAAAAGTGTTGTGTTTATATTTTTGTTGAGTGTAGAAAAACCAAAACGCCAGAGAGTAAATATCAATTCAGGCAAATTAGAAATAAATGCACGGCTGAATTATACAAATCCAAAATGACATTTTCAAAACTTAATTGTTCAAGCTGGCTCAAACCCAAAAATGCTATGGCAAGTACTTAACAACATAACAGGAAACAATAAAAAGAATAAATAAAATTCAAATTTATATCGATGGTAACCTCGTCAGGGAACACGAAAGGATTGCAAGTGCTTTTAATGATTACTTTATATCCTCTGTAAAGGAGTTATCCTCTGTCTTCACATCTCCTGATATTACACCAGTGCAGACAGGTCTTCAACCTTTGTTCTCCTTTACAGAAGTCTCCCAACAAGAGATATCTGCCACTTTTTAATCCTTAAACAACTCACACACGGGATGTCACTGGCTTAACAACGAACTTCCTGAAGACACACTCTGAAAGCTTTGTACTTTTGTTTCACCATCTGATCAAGTTATGTATTAGACTGTCTGTGTTCCCATCTTCCTGGAAAACTGCCCTGATCATTCCCATATTTAAATCAGACAGCCCTACATGCATTTCAAATTACAGACCAATAGCTATACTTTCAACAATATCAAAATTACTAAAAAAAAACTTTGTATAATCAACTTATCAGCTTCCTGGAGAAAAACCACCTGCTTGGTGACTTTCAGTATGATTTTCAGTCCAAACACTCCACTATGTCTGCGCTTCTACTGTTCACTGAACATATACGCTCTGCTTTAAACAAAGGACAAGTTACAGGTGCAGTTTTTATAGATTTCCGTAAAGCATTTGATACAGTAAATCATCTCATTATACTAACTAAACTTCAGTCCTTTAAGCTGTCCCAAAGTATGCTTGACACAATTACATCCTATTTGAGTGGCAGGTCTCAAATAGTCAAAATTGGTCAAACTAAATCTCGTCCTCTTAAATATAATATCGGTGTACCACAAGGGAGTACTCTTGGTCCATTACTGTTTCTTCTTTATATTAATGATCTTCCACTTATATGCAACTATTCTAACGTTTTATTGTATGCAGATGACACTGTACTCTTTTACTCCGACTCAAACCCCAATTTTGTAAATTCTAAATTGTCATCTGATCTCAAAACACTCCAAAATTGGCTAACGGATCACCACCTTAGTATTAACATGAAAAAGACAGAATGTATGTATTTTCATTCCCCCAGGAAGCAAGTCCAAATGTGCAACACAATCATGTTCTCCGATTACAAACTACACATAACAACCTATAAATATCTTGGTGTGCTCTTGGATTCTCATCTTAATTACAAAGAACATGTCAATTCTCTGACCAAGAAACTGCAACAAAAACTGTATGTCTACAACAAAATCAGACCATATTTGACAACCTCTGTTTCTCACACGTACCTCCATGCCGTAGTCCTCTCCTCTATCTCCTATTGTTTGCCTATATGGTCTCTCACCACAAATGATGTTCTTGATCCTGTGGCTCGACTGTACAACAGAGCTTTTAAAATTCACTGTCAACTTCCAGGTTGGACCCACCATTGTATAGCTCTGTTCAGATCAAATGCTCTGACTTTCAACAACTATATAAGCAGTATGGCTATTAGATTCTATTTTCAGTTAAAAAACTTCAACCTGCCACCAGCTCTGTTGGCTCTAGTACCAACTACAAACTCTCAAAGGAGCACCAGATCAACATCAGTGGAACAGCTCCAAGTCCCTTCTTATAAAAACACCTATTGACAAAGATCATTCTTCTACATCTATACTAAGGTGTGGAATGATATCCCTCTGGGCACTAGAACTATCAGCTCAGAGATACTATTTAAAAAAACTTAGAGACGATTTATTGAATAGTTATTCGTGTAACCACTGATCTACCTTTCTCACTTATCTGATCATTTTATGAATGTGTGCTGTACATGTTAGGTTTTTTGTCCACATGATTGAATGAAATGAATGTGTGTTGGTTTATGTGTAAAACAGGAACCTGCTGTAAAACAGTTTTTACTGAGTCAGGCCTGGGGTAATGTGCAATTGTGCTTTTAATCTTTTTCCTGTATAATAAATTAAATGAAATGAAATTGCACATGATCTGTGGACATATTATTGCATGTGGTTATTTCACAGTGTTATTGTGCAGTCTGGCAGCAGCAGGGAGGAACGACCTGCGGTATCAAACGAGCTGCTCAGCTCCACTACAGTCCGGTGCAGAGGGTGAGAGGAGTTGTTCATGATGGATTTGAACTTGGCTAACACCCTCCTCTCAGCCACCTCCTCCAGAGAGTCCAGAGGACAGCCCAGGACAGAGCTGGACTTCCTGACCAGCTTGTTCAGTCTCTTTCTCTCCTGCTCTGTGCTGCCCGGGGCCCATCAGACGACAGCATAGAGGAGAGCTGAGGCTACAACAGAGTTGTAGAAGTTCTTAAGCAGAGGCCTGCTCACTCCAAAGGATCTCAGTCTCCTCAGGAGGTGGAGGCGACTCTGGCCTTTCTTGTACAGGGTGTCTTGTGTTGTGAGTCCAGTCCAGTTTTCTGTTGAGGTGAACACTCAGGTATTTGAAATTGTCCACAGTCTTTATGTCCTCCCCCTGGATGTTCACCGGTGGGTGAGGTGGTGGTTTCCTCCTGAAGTCAATCACCATCTCCTTCATGTTACTGGTGTTGAGACACACGACCCACAGTGGCAGAGACATCAGAGAACTGGGGGTGGTAGCTGTCCGTGTTGTAGGTGAAGTCCGAGGTGTAGAGGGTGAAGAGGAAAGGCGAGAGGATGGGGCCCTCAGGGCACCGTCCTCTCGCCTTTGTCATCTCGCCATCTGTCTCTCCATCTGTCTGTGCTCAGCATAAGTCAAGTCCTGTTGCTGCCAGGGTCTTCAAATTCACAGGAAACATTCTTGTGATACAGACTCAAGTTCAACTATGACTAACCTTGACCTATTTTAAGAGGTCAAAAGGTCACATTCTGTTTCCTATTCTCATAAGGCTGAGGGTTTTTTAACATTGTATTTACACATACATACATATATATACAGTGGTCCCTCGCTATAACATGGTTCACCTTTCGCAGCCTCGCAGTTTCGCGGATTTTTTTTAGTCCAGTTTTGCATGCTTTCTTTTTTTTTTTTTTTTACAGCTTATTGTGTTCTGCGTCCTCATCAAGCAGGCCGGTCGCGGCACCGGTAGGTATCACCGCAAAGGGAGAGTACGCGCATTGGGCCTCATGTATCAAAGTTGCGCACTTGTGGCGTAAATTTACGGTGTAAATTTGAAGTACACCAAAGTTGCCGTGACATGTATCAAGCGGTGCGCACCTGCCCATTTCCGGCGTATGCCTGACGAGACCTTGATAAATGCGGCGGGTGAAAACAATCGTAATTATAATAAACACGCCCATAAATATTCAGACTCTGCTTCAGACACACCCTCATTTTATGACATGGAAGCCAGGAAGACGGCACAGAAAAAGAACTCCACCAATCACGATGCGTGCCAATAGAGCGTCAAAAGCGGCTGTCGCATCAACTGTTTTGAAGTATAATCAAAAAAGTGTTACAGTGGTCCCTCCTTTATCGCGAGAGTTAGGTTCTAAAAATAGTCCATAATACGCGAAACCGTGATGTAGTCAGCGTTATTTTTTTTTTACAATTATTATAGACGTTCTAAAGCTGTGAAAACCCTGTAAAACCACTTTATACACTTTTCTCAATCAGACATGAACATTTTCTCACTTTCCTCTCGTGTGTAAACACTCTCAAAGTTCAAACCTTAGTAGAAAAATAAGACCAAACTGTTTTCAGGCCCAAACATTTGTTTTCCTATAAATAATTATGATGGCTTTTAGAACTAATTAATTTAATTTTAACGATCAACGTATGAGGTTGGACACATAAGAAATTATTAATAGTGACTGACCAGTATTCCACAGATCGCGCCTCTGCGTCCTGACGCCGCGCCTTTTTCCACTCACACCTCGCTGCAGGTGTCTGTTTCCGTGTGACAAACACAGTTATGAGTAGTTGTTGGCGCTCTTTTTTTCTTCTGGGCGAGAAGATTCTTATAAACAGACACGCAGACCACAGTGCACTGTAAAAAAAAAAAAACATGCAAAATTTGACTAAAAAAATCCGCGAAACGGCGAGGCTGCGAAAGGTGAACGGCATTATAGTGAGGGACCACTGTATTCTCTTTTCACGTCAGTAATTCTTGACATGTGGATATTTGCTCGCTCAATTAATAAGACGCCTAATTTTTCAGATTTCTTTATTTTTAAAATGTGTTTATTTTATTGTAACAAACGAATGGAGAAAACAAAACCTGATTGCAGCACGGGCGAAGGGAATGACAACACTACAGCTGTAATTATCAATTTCATTGTCTAAAACGATCACACCACATGAAGTTAAGCTCAGCGCTGCTCTGGCTCCAGGCTCTGGAGAAAAAGGCGAGCAGCGCTTTCTTTGCAGTCAGTGTGGCCACAGATCGTGCTCAATAGACCAACAATCCCGCAAAAGTGTATTAATTATTATGTAGTATAATCAGGAAAGTGTTATTTATGTAACATATGCATTGATTTGTATAGTGGCACTGTTTATCATGTTGATCAGTTTCATTTTTATGTGGATTCCAGCGCTGGTTCATTTTGGTGTATAATTTACGCCACCTCTCGACCTGGTGTATATTTTCAGCGCAGCGTACGCCAACGACCACATTGATAAATGCCAAGTAGCGCAGCCGTTTTGGCGTACACCCCATATACGCTCAAATATCGCCGTACGCAACGTTGATACATGAGGCCCATTGTGTTCTGCGTGTGTCTGTTTATAAGAATCTTCTCGCTGAGAAGAAAAAACAGCGCCAACAACTACCCATAACTGTGTTCTTCACTCAGAAGAAGACACCTGCACCGAGGTGTCACTCAGTGTAAAAAAGACGCGACAGCGGAGCGGGGCCACGACGCAGAGGCACGGTCAGAGGAAAAAGCCATCATAATTATTTATAGGAAAATGTTCTATTTTTTTCTACTAAGGTTTGAACTTTGAGTGTTTACACAGGAGAGAAAAGTGAGAAAATGTTAATGCCTGTTTGAGAAAAGTGTATAAAGTGTGTAGTGAGGGGTTTTACAGCCTTAAAACATCTATAATAATTGTAAAAAATAACGCTGACTACTTGGCGGATTTCACCTATCACGGGTTATGGGCCTTTCACACTGAACACATCGGAAGCGTCAAATGCGTCAAAAATTGGTCTAAAAAGCATTATTTTCAATGAGACGAGTTGCTTTTTAAATGCATCAGAAGCGTTGCATCAAAAGCCAAGCTAAACCGACGCTTCTGACGGGAACGCGCATTGCCGCTTGTCGGCAGGCTGACGCGGTCAAAGTTCAAACCAATCCAACTTTTGACGCTTTGAGCTGTGACGTACCTTCGCTGCCCAATAGGAACGACGCGTCGGGCCAAAACACAGAAGACAAGTGGCAGAAACCACTGATCTGTACAAAACAGAAACATATCACAGGACTGTTCATTTATAGAGCAGTTTTCTGAAGAAAAATACTTGGAAATGTTTTTTGTTGTTGTTTGTTACCTCAGAATTTCTGATTACTGTTTTAAAAAGTTTAGAACACTTGTAATTAAAATAGCTAAATAAATCAATAAATGGTTCATCTGTAAATTAAAACCACCTGTTATTTCAGATTAGATAATTTCTTGTTTAACATAAGGAACCTCGGACATTTATTTTTAGGCAAAATAACATGGAAATTTGTACATTTTTTTAAGTCTGGTAGATTATTTATATCTCATTTCAACCAGAAAAACACACACTGTAAATAAATACAAATGTTTATTATAAATGCAACAGGAAATAATTTAACAATGACTGCAGTGTGATTGTAAAGTAGGATTTCTGTGACATAAACCTCATGATGAATTTTTTTATAGTCATTTCAACTTGTAATTTCGTCAAAATATGTAATTGCCTTTAATGTTGTTATCAGGACAGAGTCATTTCTAAAATATGAATTTGAGCACAATAAGTGGAGAGCTTCTATCTGTGCAAATGTCTTTGGACTTTGATTTCGTGGACATTTTTAATGATCCGTTCATTTATTGTTAAAATATAAAATGAAACAGCTTTTTAAAAAATAATAAAATAGTTGCTGTTGAAAGAGCCTTTTATTTAGAAGCAGGTGATTTTATGTTGGATTCTCAGGACCAGATGAAGGTCTCTTCTGCAGCTTTTAACTCTGGTGGTGTTGCTGAAGACACCTTTGTCCTATTTTGAAGAGCAGAGATGTTTTCTTCCGACTGGACTTTGCGGTGTTCAGCTCATCAATGGAAGTTTGGTTGTCTGCACAGCAAATGTTCCTGATTGGGACAAATAAAAATATTTCTTTAAATATAAAGAAACACTAAACAGTTTATATATAAGAAAGGAAAAAAAAAACGGAAAAACGATGAAAAAAAAAATGCCCGAAAAAAATAAGTTATTTAAAGTTGAGCTTTTGTGGTGTCTGAAAAAAGCTGTAGCTTTATTTGGTAAAAATAAAAAAAGACTGAACCATTTACAAATTAAAGTGTTCACTCAGGTCAACTGTGCTAAAAAGCTAAGCTAACGTTAGCCGATCAATAAACCTTAACAGCAGTGCAGAGACGTCACGTTTTACTTTTACTTTATCTTCACCTCGATAAAGCTGCAGAACTAAACTCCGTTGGTCAAACTGGGACTTCGCATATATCCAAAAAGTGGGAGATTTCAGACTGAGTGGGTTTGCTCCATCACCCCAGCTGCCTGCCTCGGTCTGCCCAGGAATGATGCCTGAAGGCCGACTTGTCCATGCGGGTCGGCCCGCTGTCGCGGTTCAATCGATATCCCACCAAGTCATCAGTCCTCCGTCGGTCAGCGTCACTCCGAAAAGTAGCTGAAAAAATGCTTCTTCCAGCAGGATGATGGTGAATCGTTCTACTGCTGTTTTTTAAAGCTTTTTTGTGGTTCACGTGATGCAAATTCAAGATGGCGATCACTGAACTTTTTTCAGGTTGTGGAAACAGCCAGAGTGTGACGTAGCCGCAATCTCTGCCCCCTTGCCGCTTCCGAAGCGAAGCGTCTGGCGTCACACATCGGAAACGCATCCGACGAATTGGAAGGCGTTGACGGATTGGCCTGAAGTGTTCAATGTGAAAGGCCCATTAGAACGTAATTCCCGAGATAAATGAGGGACCACTGTGTATCTACGAGGTCTATTAGAAAAGTATCTGACCTTTTTATTATATGCAAAAAATATATGGATTTGATTCATATGTTTTTACGTCAGACAAGCTTGAACCCTCGTGCGCATGTGAGTTTTTCCACGCCTGTCGGTTGCGTCATTCGCCTGTGAGCAGGCTTTGAGTGAGGAGTGGTCCAGCCCCCTCGGCGGATTATCATTGTCAGGAAATGGCGGAATGATTTGGGCTTTTTTCCATCAGAATTTTTTCAGAAACTGTTAGAGACTGGCATCTGGAAACCATTAGAAAAATTTATCTGGCTTTCGGTGAAAATTTTATGGGCTTCACAGAGAATAAGGACTGTTACTACAGCTTTAAGGATGGCTTTAAGGACGCTCGGCGTGCCGCACTCCGTGCCGCCATCGAGAGCCACAAACCACCGGATCATTTCTAATCGGATGGCTCTGTGGAGACGGGACCATCGTGTGCACTTTCTCTGGTTATCACAAGAGCTGGACATCAACCATTTTCCGGCAGATTTCACTTTTAACAAAAGATTTTGTCATGGAAAGCCGAGCGGAGGCTTCGTGCATCACGACCGATTTGCTGATGGAGCGAGACAAAGGAACACCTCCGTTTTGGTCTCACAGGACGGCTTTGAGATGGCGTTCAGACAGCTGTCGGTGGTTTTTCCATCGAGTGATTATCTGAGAAATTGTGGATGTGCCTGGACATGCCAGAACATGTCCCGTGAGGCTTCATCACGGCGTTGTTGTGCGCCATGCGGCACCGCCGCGACGCGCGGAATTCCTCCACACGTTTGTCTCAATGTGCCGAAAAAGTGCTGATGTCCACGTCTTTTCACAATTCCTGTGCTAGCCAGATGACATCCTGGATAAAACACAGCGTCCAGTTTGGAAATGAACGGCACATTCCACTGTTACAGGAGTGTTTGTCATTGAAAGAGGAGCGGAGGCTTCGCGCGTCGCGGCGGTGCCGCATGGCGCACAGCAATGCCGTGATGAAGCCTCACGGGACATGTCCAGGCACATCCACAATTTCTCAGATAATCACTCGATGGAAAAACCGACAGCTGTCTGAACGCCACCTCAAAGCCGTCCTGTGAGACCAAAACGGAGGTGTTCCTTTGTCTCGCTCCATCAGTAAATCGGTCGTGACGCACAAAGCCTCCGCTCGGCTTTCCATGACAAAATCTCTTGTTAAAAGTGAAATCTGCCGGAAAATGGTTGATGTCCAGCTCTTGTGATAACCAGAGAAAGTGCACACGACGGTCTTGGATCCACAGAGCCATCCGTTTAAAAATGATACGGTGGTTTGTGGCTCTCGATGGCGGCACAGAGCATGGCGTGCCGAGTGTCCTTAAAGCCATCCTTAAAGCTGTAGTAACAGTCCTTATTCTCTGTGAAGCCCGTAAAATTTTCACCGAAAGCCAGATAAATTTTTCAAATGGTTTCCAGCTGCCAGTCTGTTTTTTTTTCAGTTTCTGAAAAAATTCTGATGGAAAAAAAGCCCAAATCATTCCGCCATTTCCTGACAATGAAAATCCGCCGAGGGGGCTGGACCACTCCTCACACAAAGCCTGCTCACAGACGAATGACGCAACTGACAGGCGTGGAAAAACTCACGCATGCGCACGAGGGTTCAAACTTGTCTGACGTAAAAACATATGAATCAAATCCATATATTTTTTGCATATAATAAAAATGTTGGATACTTTTCTAATAAACCTCGTGTATATATATATATATAACTCAGCCACATGGGGTGTGCAGCCAGTACATTCTGAGTGCCAGTCCCAAACCCAGATAAATGAGGAGGGTTGCGTCAGGAAGGGCATCCGGCGTAAAACAAGCCAACCCAACTATGCAGACTAAGAATCGAATTTCCATACCGGATCGGTCGCGACCCGGGTTAACAACGTCCGCCATCGGTGCTGTTGCCCAACAGGGTGCCGGTGGAAATTGGGCTACTGCTGGGTGAAGATGACGAAGAAGAGGAGGAGAACGTTTCCACAAACAGCGGGAGAAGAAGAAAACTAGAAGGTTGGAAATGAGAGTGGGGACTTTGAATGTTGGTAGTATGACTGGTAAAGGGAGAGAGCTGGCTGATATGATGGAGAGGAGAAAGGTAGACATATTCTGTGTCCAAGAGACCAAGTGGAAGTGAAGTAAGAGCAGGAGCATCGGCGGTGGGTACAGGTTGTTGTACCATGGTGAGGACAGGAAGAGAAATGGTGTTGGGGTCATTTTAAAGGAAGAGTATGTTAAAAACGTGTTGGAGGTTAAGCGAGTGTCTGACAAGGTGATGAGTGTGAAGTTGGAAATTGAAGGGGTGATGATGAATATCATCAGTGCATATGCCCCACAGGTAGGTTGTGAGATGAAGGAGAAAGAAGATTTCTGGAGTGTGTTTGATGAGGTGGTGGAGATTTAACCCAAGCATGAAAGAGTGGTGATAGGAGTGGACTTCAATGGGCATGTTGGTGAATGGAACAGGTGATGAGGAAGTAATGGGTAGATATGGTATCAAGGATAGGAATGGGGAAGGACAGATGGTAGTTGATTTTGCAAAAAGGATGGAAATGCCTGTGGTGAATACCAACTTTAAGAAAAGGCAGGAGCACAGGGTAACATATAAGAGTGGAGGAAGGTGCACACAGGTGGACTACATTCTTTATAGGAGATGCAAGCTAAAAGAAATCAGAGACTGTAAGGTGGTGGCAGGAGAGAGTGTCGTTAGACAGCATAGGATGTTTGTTTGTAGGATGACTTTAGAGGTGAAGAAGAAGAAGAGGGTGAGAGCTCAACAAAGGATCAGATGGTGGAAGCTGAAGCTGTTGTGTGAAATTTAGAGAGCAGGTGAGAGAAGCACTGGTTGGAGGGGAAGCAATTTTGGACAACTGGAAAATTACTGCAGATGTGGTAAGGGAGATAGCTAGGACAGTACTGGGTATGACATCTGGATAGTGGAAGGAAGACAAGGAGACTTGGTGGTGGAATGAAGAGGTCCAGGAAAGCATAAGGAGAAAGAGGTTGGCGAAAAGGTTTTGGGATAGTCGGAGAGATGAAGAAAGTAGACAGGAGTACAAGGAGATGCGGTGTAAGGCAAAAAGAGAAGTGGCAAAAGCAAAGGAAAAGGCATATTGTGAGCTGTACAAGAAGTTGAATAGTAAGGAAGGAGAAAAGGACTTGTACTAATTGGCCAGACAAAGGGACAGAGCTGGAAAGGATGTGCAGCAGGTTAGGGTGGTAAAAGATGCACATGGTAATGTGCTGACAAGTGAGGAGTGTGTGCTGAGAAGGTGGAGGGAATATTTTGAAGAGCTGATGAATGAAGAAAATGAGCGAGAGAAAAACTTGGATGATGTGGTGAGAGTAAGTCAGGAAGAACAAGAGATTAGTAAGGAAGAAGTGAGGGCTGCTATGAAGAAGATGAAGAGTGGAAAGGCAGTTGGTCCAGATGACATTCCAGTGGAGGCATGGAAATGTCTAGGAGAGATGGCAGTAGAGTTTCTAACCAGATTGTTTAATACAATCTTGGAAAGTGAGAAGATGCCTGAGGAGTGGAGATGAAGTGTGCTGGTTCCTATTTTCAAGAACAAGGGTGATGTGCAGAGCTGCAGTAACTACAGAGGCATAAAGTTGATCAGCCACAGCATGAAGTTATGGGAAAGAGTAGTAGAAGCTAGGCTTAGAAAACAGGTGTTGATCTGTGAGCAGCAATATGGTTTCATGCCGAGAAAGAGCACTACAGATGCAGTGTTTGCTCTGAGAATAATGTTGTAGACGTACAGAGAAGGCCAGAAAGAGTTATATTGTGTGTTTGTGGACTTAGAAAAAGCTTATGATAGGGTGCCAAGAGAAGAGCTGTGGTATTGTATGAGGAAGTCTGGAGTGGCAGAGAAGTATGTTAGGGTAGTGCAGGACATGTACAAGAATAGTGTGACAGTGGTGAGATGCGCAGTCGGAATGACACTCATTCAAGGTGGAGGTGGGATTACACCAAGGATCAGCTCTGAGTCCTTTCTTGTTTGCAGTGGTGATGGACAGGTTGACGGATGAGATCAGACAGGAGTCCCCATGGACTATGATGTTTGCAGATGACATTGTGATCTGTAGTGAGAGTAGAGAGCAAGTTGAGTCTAGTCTGGAGAGGTGGACATGTACAAGAATAGTGTGACAGTGGTGAGATGCGCAGTCGGAATGACACTCATTCAAGGTGGAGGTGGGATTACACCAAGGATCAGCTCTGAGTCCTTTCTTGTTTGCAGTGGTGATGGACAGGTTGACGGATGAGATCAGACAGGAGTCCCCATGGACTATGATGTTTGCAGATGACATTGTGATCTGTAGTGAGAGTAGAGAGCAGTTGAGTCTAGTCTGGAGAGGTGGAGATATGCTTTGGAGAGAAGGGGAATGAAAGTCAGTAGAAGCAAGACTGAGTACATGTGTGTGAATGGGAGGGAGCCCAGTGGAATAGTGCAGTTACAAGGAGTAGAAGTGGTGAAAGTAGATGAGTTTAAATATTTGTGGTCAACTGTTCAAAGTAATGGAGAGTGTGCTAGAGAGGTGAAGAAGAGAGTGCAGGCAGGGTGGAGTGGGTGGAGAAAGGTGTCAGGAGTGATTTGTGACCGAAGAATATCAGCAAGAGTGAAGGGGAAAGTTTACAAGACAGTAGTGAGACCAGCTATGTTGTACGGCTTAGAGACGGTGGCACTAACAAAAAGACAGGAGGCAGAGCTGGAGATGTTGAGATTCTCTTTGGGAGTGACAAGAATGGACAAGATTAGGAATGAACATATCAGAGGGACAGCTCAGGTGGGACGGTTTGGAGACAAAGTCAGAGAGGTGAGATTGAGATGGTTTGGACATGTGCAGAGGAGGGACCCAGGGTATATAGGGAGAAGGATGCTGAGAATGGAGCCACCAGGCAGGAGGAGAAGAGGGAGGCCAAAGAGGAGGTTTATGGATGTGCTGAGGGAGGACATGCAGGTGGTTGGTGTGACAGAGGAAGATACAGAGGACAGGGTGAGATGGAAACGATTGATCTGCTGTGGCGACCCCTAACGGGAACAGCCGAAAGACAAAGAAGAGGATATATATATATTAGCATTATGCATAGCGACCCTGAGTTTGGGTTCTAAAGGTCAAGGTCACCGGAGTGCGTCAGGGAGCTGCAGCAGCTCCAGCTGGACGGTTCAAACTGCACTTTTGCAGAATTTAACTGGAGTTATACAAGTAGCCTGAGGAGGGCAGCAACACGTCCTCGCTGCGTCTGGTCTGCCGCCGGGATCACACGAAGAAGAAAAAGGAGCGGACTTGTTTAGTGTCATGACGTCACGGTGGCCGTGCTTTGATCTGCGACGCGCTGGAAGCTAAAGCTAGCAGCAAGACTAAAACACAAGTTTGTGCTTGTTGTTTGTTGTTTTGTCTTCAGAAGGCGGAGCGGCGTCAGGAGTAGCATCAGTCCTCGCACGGCTCGGAGCGGCTCCCGCGGCGGTAACTGAGAGCGCAGCCCGCGGCTCGGCTTGAACAGCCACTGACGGCAGGCCCAGCTAACATTAGCTGGGACGCTAACTTCACCAGTCAAAGGCAGACACGGCGAGTGCAAGTTCCGCTCCACAAACACACAGTCAGCACGCAGAGTGTTCGCTCGGTGCGGTTTTAGTGCTCTGTGCCGGCTAGCTTCGTCTTAAACAGAATGCTAAACAGCCAGGGCTAAACTGCCGCTACTTTGGCCTTATTTAACTATATGACGTCACAGAATAAATGGTAACAGGTGGAGTGTGTTAATGAAGTGTTTTTACACAGTATTCAGTGTTTTTTTTTGTTTTTTTTAATGGGCACACCATGAGAGATTTGCTGTTGGGCTGCTTTAACTAGGTGTGCCTAATAAACTGGCAACCGTGTGTGTGTGTGTGTAATATATATACACACACACACACACACACACACATATATATAAATAAATAAAATCAAGGCCGTGTCCATAACTCTCATTTGGCTGTTCGCATGGCAAGACTCTGGTGGCAAAAATTAGAACTACTTGTATAAACAAACATACTGCATTCAAGATGTCTTAACTCCTTTAATATTTTTTAGATTTTTTTTTATTCGGCCGTGTCCATAAACTCTCATTTCAGTATTCACACGGCAATACTCTGGTGGCAAAAGCCGACCGTATTCGAACGGCGGCCGTGTCCATAACTTTCATTTAATGCAGTATGTTTGTTTATACAAGTATTTCCAAGTTTTACCACCAGAGTCTTGCCGTGCGAATAGCCAAATGAGAGTTTATGGACACGGCGGCCGTGCAAATAGCCACTTCCTATAATCAAATGCAGTAACCCTTGCTAACTCTTACAGTATGACATGACATTGAATGATAATTGGATGTATTTATCAATTGTGGTGCAGTGCCGATGTACACTGTGCAGGCAGCTCTTCACAGTGTGTTATTGTGACTGTTAGTCTCTGTCTGAACATTTCTAATTGCACTTGAACCATGGAAATGCTTTGAACTTACCATCTGATTAAGTTGTTTAAGTTTGAAATGGGGCTGCAGCTATTGATTATTTTAGTAATCGAGTATTCTTTAGATTATTCTGGCGATTAATCGAGTAATCGGATAAAAAGTACTTTTGCGTTATTAAACACCATCAATAGTCCAGGGCTCTCCCTGAGCAATGGCGCATTGTTGCTGCGCCACCACTCAGATTGTCAAATTTTGTGTATCCCTTTCTGGGTAATTTATTTTTTCGCTCAGCACTTCCCTGACACCGGACTGTAAGCGCAGGTGGTCGGTGGAATCCTCAGTCAGTCAGGCAGCACGTGAATGTGAGCACAGCCTGTGAAAAACTGGTCTCTGGAGTGTAGCTTTTTCACAAAAGCCACATTGATAAATCCATTCTGCGTCCTGTCGAAAACCTGACTTAAAGTGTACGTAGAGAGGAGCACAGTCAGCAGACCAAAGTGTTTTTAATAACAGACAAACACTGCTTCGCTTTAAATGCGTAGTAAGCTATTTCAGATGATCAGTGTGAACCCTCTTTCTCTTAAAAGACTTTATTTTACTCTGTGTGTCACGTTGGAAAGCTGTAGCTTTTGGTACTAAATTGATTAGCTCATACACGACTTATGCGCATGCTCTAGTCTTTTGTTTTTTTTTTTCTGGGGATGTTAACAGTGCCACACAGGCCTGGCATATGTACTACAATGTTAAACGGAGCTTCGATTTTGCCTCATACATTTTTTTGGAATCGAATTATTCGAGTTACGAGGTCTGTTAGAAAAGTATCAGAAGCATGCGCACGAAGGTTCAAGGTTGGCTCATGCAAGCACACGTGATTCAAATCCATCAGGGTTTTGAAAAAAATAAAAAGGTCCGATACTTTTCTAACAGACCATGTACTCTTCTCATCCTTTCAGCCCTAGTTTGAAATTGCATGTTGCTGACCACCGGCTTCTTAAAACCTCTGGCTGCAACCTTTGCTTTGAATTATGTGATGTTGTGTGCTGATCGCAAAAACACACAGACGAAATAAGACAAGCGTAGCTGTCAGTTTGACTTGGAACACAAAAGACGTGGTGGTCCTCTGCGTACCGATACCTTTTCCGGTCAGAGTGATGGCATGTGAGTGAATCTCCTGTGCTGGTTGTGAATGACTTGTCCAGTAAGATTAGAAAAAAAAAAAAAAAAAACTAAAATTGATGCCAGTTGGTCCAGGATGCTCAGCGCTGCATCCTTGTAGGAATATTTGATGCTCCAATGAAAACTCAGTCTCAGGTCACATGATTGTTAAAAGTTTATGATCTTCTGTAGACTTTGATATTAGTGGTGACCCAACAAGGATGTGGGCATTACTTTCACTAAGTGAAATAAAATGAGAATACTGAAATGAAGTGTTGGAACAAATGCATACTGACACTGGCGGGAACCTTACAGGCCTTAGGAAACTTGACTTGTTCTTATTTATTAACTTGCTGAGTTATCGGTTGTAAGCACGGGTAATAGAGAAGAGTTTAAGCAATTGTCAATGTATATTTCATGTCACTTTAGTTAAGGTGTATTAAGTTGCATTGTGTCTGTTGTCGTCATTAATTTTAGAGAGCAATTTGTGACATTCATGAGACTCAAGTTAATGATAATAAAAGGTGACAGTATGTCATATCACATACATTTCATCCATTTAGCCCTTTGGGTTTACGCCTAATGTCCCCTGCTTCTTTGGGAGGCATATCGACAGTCCGCATGCTGTACACAGCAGGTACATTTTAAGTAAAAAAATGCACAACTTCACTTGCATGCAGTGCGCACTGGCCCGTTCAGATTCTAATTAAAGTCCACCCTCACCAGCTGTGAATACGTAGTAAGTAAAGTGTAATGCTGCCACCTGACCTGAGTACCGTGTGAACTGTGAAAATAAGGCTTCAGTGAGCAGGTTGTGATCTAATATATAAAGCTGACTGTGTATGTGTGTTTGCGCATGTGCGCTCTCAACCTAAGGGCCCAGTGACCTCTCCCTTGGTGCTTCCAGTCACCATACCAAGTTTGGTGTAATCGTTTAATTACTGTGGCAGTTCACCCCGAACACAAGCGTGCCATATACATACATAGGGCTGAAACGATTAGTCGAGTAACTCGAATAATTTGATTACAAAAAATGTTTGAGGCAAATTCTGTGCCTCAAAGCTTCATTTAACGTTGTAGTACATATGCCAGGCCTGTGTGTGGCGCTGCAATGTCTGCAGAAAAAACAAAAAACAGACAAGGCTGGAGCATAAAAACTAATCAAATTAGCAGCGATAGCTACCGCTTTCCAACGTGACACATAGAGTAAAATAAAGCCTTTTAAGAGAAAGATGGTCCACCCTGATCATCTGAAATAGATTTACTGTGCATTTAAAGTGAAGCAGTGTGTTTGTCTCTTTTTTTTAAAAAAACACGTCTGCTCTACGTGGGGAGGGGACTTTTGACCCGGTGGCCGGCTGCTTTCCTCTCTGCCCAGTGTGAGGGGCCCTCAGACCGGGCGAGTCACAGCTCTGTCCCCAGCTACATTTACAAACAGCAGAAGTCCACTCTTTCTTCTGTGTTTCCCTCGACTCACACTGAGTGTTTGACTTTTTAATTTTTGCTTTTTTGGGCAACACACAACACTTCACAAACACGGTAACTAAATAAAATAATAATTAAAAAACTGACTGTGAGGCTGCATGGTCAACCTCCAGCTGAAATGCATCTGCTGAATTGCAAAGAAAGAGGGATAAAAAAATTACGCAGGGACCCAGTCCACTAACCTTAAAAAAAAAAAAAAAAAAAAAAAAAAACAAAAGTTAAAAATGGTTACATTTTACAAGTTGGAGAAAACAAAACAGAAAGCCACATCCCATCGTCATTTCAGCAAAATGCCAACACTTTGGCGCAGTAGAACATTGTGCCATTACTTAGGGAGAGCCCCTGGACTATTGATGTTGTTTAAAAACACAAAAGTACTTTTTATCTGATTACTCGATTAATCGCCAGAATAATTGATAGAATACTCGATTACTAAAATAATTGATAGCTGCAGCCCTATACATACAGAGATTGCCTTTTATATACAGTTGTATGCAAAAGTTTGGGCATCCCTGATAATTTTCATGATTTTCCTTTATAAATCATTGTTTGTCTGGATCAGAAATTTCAGTTAAATATATCATATAGCAGATGAACACTGATATTTGAGAAGTGAAATGAAGTCTCTAGTTTTTACAGAAAATGTACAGTAATTATTTAAACAAAATTAGACAGGTGCATAAATTTGGGCACCCTTGTCATTTTATTGATTTGAATACATTTAGCACTAATTATTGGAACACAAAATTGGTTTGGTAAGCTCATTGACCCTTGACCTCCTTACACAGGTGAATCCAATCATGAGAAAGGGTATTTAAGGTGGCCATTTGCAAATGTTTCCCCTCTTTGCATCTCTTCTAATCAGTGGTAACATGGGAACCTCTAAACAACTCTCAAATGACCTGAAAACAAAGATTGTTCAACATCATGGTTTAGGGGAAGTATACAAAAAGCTATCTCAGAGATTTCAGCTGTCAGTTTCCACTGTGAGGAACATAGTGAGGAAATGGAAGACTGCAGGCACAGTACTAGTTAAGGCCCGAAGTGGCAGGCCAAGAAAAATAGATAAGCTGAAGTGTAGGATGGTGAGAACAGTCATAGTCAACCCACAGACCTGCTCCAAGACCTACAACATGATCTTGCTGCAGATAGTGTCTCTGTGCATTGTTCAACTATACAGCGCACTTTGCACAAAGAGATGCTGTATGATGCTGTAATGCAGAGCAAGCCTTTTCTGTGTACATGCCACCAACAGTTACTTGAGGTATGCTAAGCACATTTGGGCAAGCCAGCTTCATTTTGGAATAAGGTGCTGTGGACTGATTGAAACTAAATTGAATTATTTAGACATAACAAGAGCTGGTATGCATGGCTGAAAAAGAACACAGCATTCCAAGAAAAACACTTGCTACTTACAGTAAAATTTGGAGGTGGTTCCATCATGCTGTGGGGCTATGTGGCCAGTGCAGGTACTGGGAATCTTGTTAAAGTTGAGGGTCACATGGATTCCAGTCAATATCAGCAGATTCTTGAGAACAAGGTTCATGAATTAATGAATTAGTGACAAAGTTGAAGTGTGCCGGGGCTGGATCTTTCAAACAAGACGACCCTAAACACTGCTCAAAATCTACTAAGGCCTTCATGCAGAGGAACAAGTACAGTGTTCTGGAATGGCCGTCTCAGTCTCCAGACCTGAATATTATTGAAAATCTGTGGTGTGATTTTAAGCAGGCTGTCCATGGTCAGAAACCAACAAACCTGAGATGTTTTGTAAAGAAGAATTGTCCATAATATCTTCAACCAGAATCCAGACTCTCATGGAAGCTATAGGAAGCGTTTAGAGGCTACTATGTTTGCAAAAGGAGGATCTACTAAATATTAGGGATGGGATGATATGCTTTTCCCCTGATTTGATTCCCTCATGATTTTTTGGGTGCCAATTTGATTTAAATTACGATTTTGATGATATTGCCGATTTTTGTGATTCTTAGTTTAGCTTTCTTAGTACCAGTGAAAAAGTTGCATAATGATGTCTACAGTCTATATCAGGAGGCATATTTCCCCCCAAAATACACATCACACGTGAATCTGTTTTTAATTTTTATTGCGCCTTGGGGCAACTGTTTGTTGTGGTTTGGTGCTATATAAATAAAATTGATTGATTGATTGATTGATTTAGCAGCTTATTTAACTATTCTGCTCAGTCAGTGCTGTAAAAAAAAAAAAAAACAAATTTCACGAACAGAGCACCTGAAAACTTTAAGTTCTGCTCTGCTGAGATTTTCTTTGACTTTCTCCTTAATGTCCTTGTAAATTTGAGGCACTGATGTTTCAGAGAAATACTTTCTGGAAGGTATCACGCACCACGGCTCAAGTGTGTGTCGCATGTTCCTGAAACCTGTATTTTCCACAACACTATAAGGCCGCAGGTCTTTGCAAATAAAGTCCATGATTGATTTTGTGAAAAAAGTAGTAGTAAAAGTAGTCTAAAATGAAACACTCTAATTTAGAAAATATCAATATTTTTGTTAAAAAAAAATTTAAAAATTGTAAAACAAAAAATTGAGATACTTATGTGAATCGTTTTTTTTTTTTCTCCCACCCCTATTAATATTGAATTGAATTTATTTATTTATCCGGCACACAACTGAGCAACAACAAAGGCAATAACAACATAAAAAAACAACGTATGAAAACCCGTGTGGCCGAAAGGGTGAAGGCAGAAGCAAAGCTTATAAGCAGCCTCCCCTTATACCATTAAAAATAAAGAATGTATATATACATATACATATATACACATACATACATATATACATATACATACAAACCTACACATATGGTCATAATAACTGTACAAGAAAAGAGAGGAAAAAAAAGGAAAAGTACATAAACAATTTAACTTAATCACAAAATTTCAAAACACAACCAAACAAGTAAGAGGTGAACAGTGACAAATATAAACCTAATCCTTCAACCTATAATGGGTAAATATATTCTTTTTGTAAAGCCTTTTAAACCAACCAAAGTACCAATTATTTTAATATTATCAGGACAATTATTACAAATATAAACACAATGACTTTTAACAGTAGTACAGATCTTGAATTTCTCAAATAATAATGTTCCTCTCAAACAGTAGCTGGAGTCTCTCATTTTTAAAACAGATTCTGGACATGTAGAGGCAAAAAGCTTATTTTTAACTTTATACATAATCTGTATTGTAATATAATCAACCAAGTCCCAGAATTTAAAAATTTGCAGACAAGCAAATAACCAAATTTGTTGGCTCTCAATATGGTTTATTACTGATAATTCTTATAGCTTCTTTTGCAACAGAAAAACTGGTTTAGTATAGTTCTGTATGTATTTCCCCAAACCTCGACACAATATGTCATATATGGAACAAGTAATGCATGATATAAAGTGGTCAATGCATGTTGGGTGAGGAAGTCCTGGGCTTTGTGGCAGAATTGCAATGGCCTTTTTGACATTTTAGTTTTAACATAGTTAATGTGTTTTCCAGCTTAATCTATCATCACTATGACACCAAGAAATTTGTATCTGTTACAATTTCGATATCATATAGTAATAGTTTTTTACTTAAATTCCTGGTCTTATTCCCAAATATCTACACTTAGTTTTAACAGAATGGAGCGATAATTTATTTAAATCAAACCATTTTTTAATTTATGTAATTCGTTCTCCATCTTGTCCAGGAGCTGTCCCAAATGATCCCCACTACAAAACACAGTCGTATCATCACAAATAAATACAACTTACATACTTAGAAACCAAACATATATCATTAATATACAAAAGGAACAACAGTGGCCCAAGGACTGAACCCTGGGGCACCCCACAAGTAATCTTCAAAAACTCAGAATTTGTCCCACCAACGTGGACACACTGATACTACTGTCTAGTAGCTCGCTATCCAGTCATGTGCCATCCCCTGATACCATACTTCTGTAATTTGCCAATAGCAAGGTATGATCATAGAATATCAATACTTTCGTAAATAAAAAAAAAACCCCTACGTATATTGCTTAATTTCAATCGCATTGGTAATTTGTTCAACGAATCCGTCACAGCCAACGAAGTAGTGCGATTCTTTCTAAAACCAAATTGCTGGCTACGTTAAGGATATGATGTTTAGTTAAAAAAATTGTTTAACCTAATTTCAAATATCTTTTCAGAAGGGATATGGCCCCTATAATTGCAAAAGACGTGCTTGTCACCAGATTTGAACAGTGGATCACTGTTAGCTATTTTCATTTTGAAAGGAAATTTCCCAGTCATTAATGACAAATTACAGATATATGTTAAAGGCTTAACAATGCAATCAATAATATTTTTAACCAAAAACATATCAATACGGTCACTATCAGTTGATTTTTTCCCTTTAAGTTTGTGAACTATATCAATAATTTCTTTTTCATCGTTCCTCTAATAACATTGAATCACAAACTGTTTCTATTGTTTTGCTGTAATTCAGGAGCACGTTTTGGAAGAAACAATTGAACTTTGCTAAGTTTTACCCACATTAACAAATAACCATCTAAAATGATCTGCAATAGCTTTGTTTTCTTTAACAGTTGTCAGTATTGCATAAAAATAGGCAGGATATTCTTTGACAATCTTTTTGCTTATTTATGATTTCATTTAACACCTCCAAGTACCCTTTATATTCGTTTTCTTTTTTCCAATAAATCACTATAATACTGCTTTTTACATGATCGCATAATGTAAGTTTGTTTTTATATGACTTGTATCTATCTTCAGCTTCATTGTTCTAGATTTTAAAAACTGCTTATACAAAAAAAATATTTTTACATGCATTCAGAAGTCCCTTAGTGATCCAACCGGTTTATCTTTGTTTAGCTTTTTTCCATTTTTTTTAACACACAAGGGCCAATGTCTGTCATATAAATTAGAAATAATAGAAATTAATAATTCGTAAGATTGATCAACATCCTCAATGTAATGTCACTCCAAGTTTTGCTGTCTTAAATCTGCCCTAAGCTTTTCCATTGTTTCCTTTGTTTATTTTCCTTGTGAAGTTTGTAATATAATATGGTCAATTTTATCAACTAATGAATTGAAAACAACAAAAACAGGCAGATGATCACTGATATCACTAATGAGAAGTCCACCCATTATGTTTCCCGTAGTAATGTTTGTCAATATATTGTCAGTAAGTGTTGATGAATTCCAAGTTATCCTAGTTGGATGAGTAATTACTGGATACAATCCCATACTAAATACGGAATTAATAAATTCATCTATGTGTGACTGACAATGAGGATTGAGGAAATCCATATTGAAGTCTCCACAGATAAACAAAAGCTTATTATTTTTATAGGTGTTATACATATCTGTCAATTTATCCACAAAATATTTGTATTTGATCCAGGAGCTCTGTAAATACAACTTATGATTATGTTTTTTGATTTTTCACATTTATTTCCACTGAGACACATTCCATAACATTATCAAAAGAAAAAGACATATTACTGACAATTTCACACTGATAACTAGAACTGATGTAAAGTGCCACGCCACCGCCCTTTTATTCATCCTATTTATAAAAAAAAGATCATAACCATCGAGCCGGACCATGTCCATGTGCTCATCCCTCAACCACGTCTCTGTAGCCGCAATGACAGAAAGGGATTATTGACACTTTTAAACAATCCTGAATTTGGGCAAATTCATAGGAAGACTTCTACTATAAAATGTCTAATGGAGAAAGAACCATTTATCATGGAACAGTCCTTAAGTTGTTCTTCGGTAAAGTAATTGCAGTGGTGAGTAGTGTTTTGAGAAAAAAACATTCCAGATCTATATTGTAATCAATGCAATGAGATTTGTGTCAGAGTAATCAAACACTTTTAGATCAAGCTCCTGTGCAGAAGCAAGTTGAAAAGAATCAATTGACATCATAAAAGGGTTGTAATCGACAAACCAAAATGCGCTAAATATGATATGGCTATTTCATGTAAACCAGTATGTGATATGGATTTAACCAAGAATTGTCTCATAACAAAAAGGGAAAACGAAACAAAAACATACCAAAATACCTTCAAATAAACAATATCAAACAATAGGAACATGTTCATCCAAAAGGAGCAATAATTAAATTTATCCAAATCCACAAGCTCTCTTATCATTATGGCCTTCGCTTTCCTCCGGAGTTCCATTTAGTTTGATCCACACTTTACAGTTCCTAGTCATGTCGCTTGTATTTTTTTCTGCTGCGAAGACTCTGGCTTGTCTTGCATTCTCCGCAGTTTCTTTGTCAAATGTTCATTCACATACACCTCGGTTCCTTTCAACTTTTTTTGTTTGCCTTAACAATTCATTCTTAAACTTTCTATTTACAAACGGATGATGATCACCGGTTTCGCCCTTTTTGTCTCTTCTTGCAACCTGAATGGCAATCAACAATATCAGTACTATTAATGTGGATATCATTGGAAGAAAAAACTGAACAACCTGTTGCTCCAGGGATTGAGTTTCTTCTCGCGTGTCATCTGCTTCATCGGCACTGCTGCCCACAGCAGTGGCCCGAGCGTATGCCCGATGCTTAATGTTCAGTCCTGAAACAGTTACTTCCTCCATCCTCATTTGTTGCTCAAGGTCATCGACACGATTTTCCAATGATCTGATTTTATTGTCTTTCTCTTGCAAGATTTTTTTGAGATCACGCACCTCCTTCAATAAGCCAAGCAGTTTGGTTTGCTTTTTAACCACTCCACTGAGTTCATCTGACATGAAATTCAGGGAGAGTTTGATCTCATCCAGATCTTCACTACTTAAGGCTTTTTTTGGCATTTTGTACAGTTAGGAAAAAAAGGTTGTACCTTATGGGCAGTAACTACACTGACTGACCGCAGGGGGTTCAGCCCGCCTTCAAGGCCCGTCAGTTCCGTGACTGCTGCTGCTGGAAAACCCTCCGTCGGCGCTCGTCAGCCCGCCTTCGAGGCCTCCAATCTGATGATGTATTTTTTTTTTTTTATGTATTTTTTTTCTGTTGGGGTGCCCAAATTTATGCACCTGCCTAATTTTGTTCAAAGAATTATTGCACACTTTCTGTAAATACTATAAACGTCATTTCACTTCTCAAATATCACTGTGTTTGTCTGCTATATGATATATTTAACTGAAATTGCTGATCCATCCAATGATTTATAAAGGAAAATCATGAAAATTATCAGGGGTGCCCAAACTTTTACATACAACTGCATATAGATTTTTATACAGCTAATGAATTTTTATGAGTTCAATGGTACAAATATTTCATGAGGTGAAAGCTGGAACATATCATGCAATATTCATTCCATTGAAAGAATGTAAAAAATTGTTTTATATAACGGCTAAAATAGATCCTTGTCATTTGATATTTTATTAATTTATAAACAACAGAAAAGGTACTTCAGCAGCAGTGGAACACCAAAATGTAAGTACCTTTTGTGGCGTGTAGTCCAGTGATGCAGTGCACTGACTTCGTACTAAGGTTGGGTATCGGGAACCTATTCTTTTCGGGTATCATTAAGAAATGATTCGATTCACTGACATCAATAACCTTTTTGCTTAACATTTCCCTTTTTGGTCATCAGAGTGGTCATTGATTTGGGGGTGTTTGTCAGGAAACGATAATTTTCTACATTGATTACAGACCCTGCAGCTGGCCTGTAATCAACCGTTTCTGCAGTGTGGCTTTACTTTGAACCTTGAACCAATGAAGCAGTGCTTCGATCTACTGTTTCATTAGTTCTTCATTTTATTTCGCTTCATCTTAATTTTTTCCCGCTAAAATCCTAAAGAGCATATGTCTGTGAGTAATATTTACTCTTTTTATGTTAAACCGACCTGTTATGGTCTTCTGAAACAGTTGCTAGATATATTTTATAACTTAAAAACGGGACCGATGCTAATGCGATAGCATGTCTATGGCGTTTTCAATGTTAGTTAGTATTAAGCTGTTTGCATCTCAGCACGTTTGTGTGCATTTGTTTTCTGTATAATAATTAATGGCTCAGCGTTTGTTGTTGTAAAAGAGTCAAATTTATTAAAATTGTAATTTTTTTATTTTTATATATTAATAATAATAGCAACAACAGCAATAGTAATAATAATAATGCTACAATACAATTTTAGAGAGACAAAAAGAACCTGATAAAACAAAACACAACAAAATTGATAAAACCAACTAACAGTGAACATACATAAATAAATAAATATAGAAATAAATGTTTCCTGTGAACACCTAGTGACTCTTACACCTCCACTTCATCCCTGTTTTATTTAAGTTTAATGACAACTTGTTTCAGTCAAACCATATTTTCAATTTCAATTTCTTCAGTGATTTCCTCCAGAACTATCTGCCAAGTTAGAAAACTGCTGCATCCTAGTAAGAGCAGAATACTATCAATCAATCAATCAATTTTTTTATATAGCGCCAAATCACAACAAACAGTTGCCCAAGGTGCTTTATATTGTAAGGCAAGGCCATACAATAATTATGTAAAACCCCAACGGTCAAACGACCCCCCGGTGAGCAAGCACTTGGCTACAGTGGGAAGGAAAAACTCCCTTTTAACAGGAAGAAACCTCCAGCAGAACCAGGCTCAGGGAGGGGGCAGTCTTCTGCTGGGACTGGTTGGGGCTGAGGGAGAGAACCAGGAAAAAGACATGCTGTGGAGGGGAGCAGAGATCGATCACTAATGATTAATGCAGAGTGGTGCATACAGAGCAAAAAGAGAAAGAAACAGTGCATCATGGGAACCCCCAGCAGTCTACGTCTATAGCAGCATAACTAAGGGATGGTTCAGGGTCACCTGATCCAGCCCTAACTATAAGCTTAGCAAAAAGGAAAGTTTTTAAGGCCTAATCTTAAAAGTAGAGAGGGTGTCTGTCTCCCTGATCTGATTGGGAGCTGGTTCCACAGGAGAGGAGCCTGAAAGCTGAAGGCTCTGCCTCCCATTCTACTCTTACAAACCCTAGGAACTACAAGTAAGCCTGCAGTCTGAGAGCGAAGCGCTCTATTGGGGTGATATGGTACTATGAGGTCCCTAAGATAAGATGGGACCTGATTATTCAAAACCTTATAAGTAAGAAGAAGAATTTTAAATTCTACTCTAGAATTAACAGGAAGCCAATGAAGAGAGGCCAATATGGGTGAGATATGCTGTTTAATATGCGCTCTGAATGACATATCCTGATCAAAAATGACTCCAAGTTTTCTCACAGTATTACTAGAGGTCAGGGTAATGCCATCCACAGTAAGGATCTGGTTAGACACCATGTTTCTAAGATTTGTGGGGCCATACTACTGGAATGAATTTTGGGTTTCAGCTTTTTTTTTTTGTTTGTTTTTCACCACTTTCATCCCTGAATATGTCAATCGTGAGTCACTTTTGTGCGGATTAAAGTCACTAACTGGGTTTGACAGTGATGTAGGATGGTACAGTGTCTCCCTGACCTCTGTCATGTATGAGACTTAAATCCTCTCATTCGTGGTTTGACGATGTACAACCCTAATTCCAATAAAGCTGGGACATTGTGTAAAATGTTGTATTGTTCGGAGAAAGAAACGAGACTCGTCCTCCGTTCTGTTCACACAGCTCCAAACGCTGCTCGGCTCTCTGCCGAGTCAACTTAGAATGATAGAGTCCTGTCAGAATTAATAACTTCAAAGGGAAATGCCGTTTAAAGCAAATGACACCTCTTTCCAAATGTTGTAAAACAAACTGCAATCGATCAAAACGGTTTTTTTTTCCTCCCAAATGAGCCGTTCTGCGCTGACGTGCAGCAGCCGGCTGAGCTCAGCTCAGAAGTACAGAGAGACATTCATGCCAAAATGTCTGAAAGGAAATGGTTTTGACAAAAACTACAGATTTTGTTTGTTTTTATTTATGTCCAAAGATCAAGGATCCAGTAACCAATTTAAAATGTTGTTCACAGAGAAAACGTATAAAGCCTACTTTAAGTACACAGAAAATTCACAAGAGGTATTGATAAGGAATTGGATCGATAAGCAGAATTGATAAAGGCATCTGTATCCATAAAATCTTATCAATACCCATCCCTACTTCGGACTTCCATAAAAAAAAGACTGCGTGGTTCCTCGGTTCAGCAGAAAATCACGTCAGCTTTTCACATGAACCACTCTTCATGCAACCAGACGGCTTACAGCAGAATGCATTTGTGTGTGTGTGTGTGTGTGTGCGCGCAGTTAGCTCAACCAAATCGTTGTCCCGCTTGTGTCATTATCCTGCGCGTGTGCGCGCATGCTCACACAACCGGGTTGGCACTTGTGTTGCACGTGTAGTACAAAAAAAGACATCCTGATGTGTACATCCTCAATGCAGCGACAAAAATCCTGTCAGAAATGAGTCCAGCTTTTTATTCTAACTTCCTGCTAATAGCCTCCAGACAGTGCAGTGGATTTGTTTGTGTGGTGTGTGTGTGTGTGTGTGTGTGTGTGTGTGTGTGTTCGCAGAGTGCAATGGTACCAAACGTATGGAACCAAATTTGCACTCTAAATAGAACCAAATTGCACTCTAAATGTAATGCAACACAAATGGGACGAATAATCCATGTCATGTGATATACAAAGCACCAGTCAAATGACAAGGATCCACTCAGCCATTATATAATGTAGTATATTTCCTTGACTCAATATTTTGTGGGGGCTGTTCTCTAGTGCCCTCTAGTGACAGCTGCCCTAGACAGCATTTGCCTGGAAGCATGACCACATGTATGCTATGTGGCCAGGTCTACATTACGACTAAAGTCTGTTTAGTGGTGTGACTTTGGTTTTTAGTGTCAATATGACATCACATGGTGGTCACAGGTGGAGTTTGCTGAAGTTGTTGAACGTTGAAGTGTTTGTACACCTTCAGACCTGATGACATGTCGTGATAAACTTCAGTGCCCCCCTCAGTCGCTTGCTGCAGAGTGCATGTAAACAGTGCATTTTAAATTTAATTAATGAAACCTTTTACTTGGAATTTACTGTTTTCTGGAGTATAAGTTCATTTTTTTTCTTTTTACTAGTTTGAGAGGTCCTGCAACTTATATACGGAAGAAAATCACAATTCACGATCAGGAGTTTTCATTCCAGTGGAAATGAGAAACAAAACATTAAACTGTCTTTTTTGTTTCAATGAACGAGAGGTGGAAACTTCGAAACGGGGCTCGTTACATGTTTGAAGCAGAGTCAGGTCCCACTTAAAACTTCCTTCTTTATCCGAGCAGTCATGATGGTATTACTGCATATTTTGAGCTTTTACTCATGTCGGGCTCCGAGATAAAATACAATGTAGAGTCATGCTCATTTCAAACAAGTAACCGTGAATAAGTGACTTTATCAAACAGCAAAGTGCCCTGTGGAATGGCAAACGACTAGAATCCTCTGACAGTTGTGGTTTGACAGTGATGTACGATGATACAGCGTCTCCCTGACCTCATTTATGTGTGAGACTTAAATCCTCTCAGTCGTGGTTTGACTTTGGTGTAGGATGGTACAGCGTCTCCCTGACCTCTGTCATGTATGGGACATGGATATGACACTTAAAGACAACATAGTCTTATTACATGTAACAAAGGTTATATAATTTGGTCAACCTAAGCGTTTTGGGAAAATGGACGCGATTCTCCCGTTATATATAACATTTGAACGTCCCGCCACTGAAAAATGTGCACGCCCCATGACCAGTTTCCCGCTGAGCAACAAGCCGAAAATACGTCACTACGTGTAGACCGTATCGGCTTGCGTGCCTGGAGGCTGTTGTTTACACTTTTTTTAGCGGCAGAAACTTTGATTAAACACAGCTCTCAGGGACTTGTTTGTCGAAATGCCTGACCAGTGTGTCGCAGCATATTGCACAAACACAAGGGCGAAAGGTTTTAGTCTTTTCAAATCCAGGCAGATTGATCGAAAGCTGCGGTGTTGTGTGATGCACGAAATGTCCGGCTGCTGCTCGCTCCGCTCGCACACACGCATTTGCTCCCGACAGCAGACATTTTGCTCTACCGTCTCCATGTTCTCGCACCGCTCACAGGAACACATAAAATGTCAACCCCAAATAATATGTTCACAATAATCTTGAAATGGTCAAGGAACTTACGTAGTAAACACGGCGGCGGCATGTTCACTATTGTTTTTGGCGATCTTTTTCAAAACTTTAGCCATTTATTTCCTATTCTTTCATGCAAATGACATAACTAAACACGGATGACTGCAATGCCAGGCACTCAAACGGCAAAAACCCAAAGGTAATGACGGTGGTCCGCAAGTAATAGCTACACTATCACGGCTCCAGAACAATAACAAAGGCAGTAAACAGATGCTCGAATCGAAAATGCTACACAGTAATTAGTGTTATAAACAGCAGCAACAAAAATCAAAGCCTACCTTACCATTCCATCTTCTGCAGCCTTTGAAAATCCATCGGAATTGGCACGTCTCTTGCCTCTGCTTCGGCTCCGCCATAAACACCGTCAGCATTATTTTTGCTGCCAGAATGCTCCTGGTTTGAATGTTCGTCCGAAAGATACGGCTCCAATCTGTAGGGTCTAATCACTGCTGCGATATCCTCAGGATCCGAGTCAGAAATAATCCACACTTGTAGAGTAGTCAGAAAAGTTCTTGATCTCGTCACTGTCCATGTTGAGGTCCATCTGTTCCTGTTGTTAATCTAACAGACAAAGACGGGACTCTACACGCTGTGACGTCATGGCATCATGTGACCGCTGATGGAACGCTACCAGCGCGCTTTCCAAGAAACACACTTTTGAGAAACTGTACAAACTTTATTTTTCAGTGATAATAATTAAAACCACTTTCAACTTACTATACTGTATGTATATTTTGATATTTATATCAGTTTTACCTAATTTTTTAGGTGTCATATCCACTTTAAATCCTCTCAGTCACGGTTTGACGATGTACAATCCTAATTCCAATGAAGTTGGGACATTGTGTAAAATGTAAATACAAACAGAATACAATGATTTGCAAATCCTCTTCAACCTATATTCAGTTAAATAGACCACAAAGACAAGATATTTAATGTTCAAACTGATAGACTTTTTTGTTTTTGTGCAAATACGAGGTCTATTAGAAAAGTATCCGACCTTATTATTTTTTTCAAAAACCATATGGATTTGAATCACGTGTGATTGCGTCAGACAAGCTTGAACCCTCGTGCACATGTGTGAGTTTTTCCACGCCTGTCGGTTGCGTCATTCGCCTGTGAGCAGGCTTTGAGTGAGGAGTGGTTCACCCCCTCGGCGGATTTTCATTGTCAGGAAATGGCGGAATGATTTGGGCTTTTTTTTTTTCCATCAGAATCTTTTCCGAAACTGTTAGAGACTGGCAGCTGGAAACCATTAGAACAATTTATCTGGCTTTCGGTGAAAATTTTACGGGCTTCACAGAGAATAAGGACTGTTACTACAGCTTTAAGGACGGCTTTAAGGATGCTCGGCCGCTCCGTGCCGCCATCGAGAGCCACAAACCACCGGATCATTTTTAAACGGATGGCTCTGTGGAGCCGGGACCGTTGTGTGCACTTTCTCTGGTTATCACAAGAGCTGGACATCAACCTTTTTCCGGCAGATTTCACTTTTAACAAGAGATTTTATCATGGAAAGCCGAGCGGAGGCTTCGCGCGTCACGACCGATTTGCTGATGGAGCGAGACAAAGGAACACCTCTGTTTTGGTCTCACAGGACGGCTTTGAGATGGCGTTCAGACAGCTGTCGGTGTTTTTTCCATCGAGTGATTATCTGAGAAATTGTGGATGTGCCTAGACATGCCAGAACATGTCCCGTGAGGCTTCATCACTGCGTTGCTGTGCGCCATGCGGCACCGCCGCGACGCGCGAAGCCTCTGCTCCTCTTTCCATGACAAAAACTCTTGTAACAGTGGAATGTGCTGTTCATTTCCAAACTGGACGCTGTGTTTTATCCGGGACGTCGTCTGACTAGCACAGGAATTGTGAAAAGACGTGGACATCAGCACTTTTTCGGCACATTGAGACAGACGTGTGGACAGCTGTCTGAACGCCATCTCAAAGCCGTCCTGTGAGACCAAAACGGAGGTGTTCCTTTGTTCCCGCTTTTGCGGGATTCCTGGTCTATCGAGCACTATCCGTGGCCACAGCGCTGACCGCAAAGAAAGCGCTGCTCGACTTTTTCTCCAGACTTCGAGCCTGGAGCCAGAGCAGCGCTGAGCTTAACTTTATGTGGTGTGATCGTTTTAGACAATGAAATTGATCATTACAACTGTAGTGTTCTCATTCCCTTCGCCTGTGCTGCAATCAGGTTTTGTTTTCTCCATTCGTTTGTTACAATAAAATAAATAAAGAAATACACTTTAAAAATAAAGAAATCTGAAAAATTAGGCGTGTCTTAGTAATTGAGCGAGCAAATATCCACATGTCAAGAATTATTGACATGTGAAAAGAGAATACAGTGGTCCCTCGCTATAACGCGGTTCACCTTTCGCGGCCTCGCAGTTTCGCAGAGTTTTTAGTCCAATTTTGCATGCCTTTTTTTTTTTTTTTTAACAGTGTTCTGTGTTCTGCGTGTCTGTTTATAAGAATCTTCTCACCCAGAAGCAAAAGAGTGCCAACAACTACTCATAACTGTGTTTGTCACTCGGAAAAGGACACCTGCAGCGAGGTGTGAGTGGAAAAAGGCGCGGCGCCAGGACGCAGAGGCGCGATCTGTGAAATACTGGTCAGTCACTATTAATAATTTATGTGTCCAACCTCGTACGTTGATCGTTAAAATTAAATTCGTTAGTTCTAAAAGCCATCATAATTATTTATAGGAAAATGTTCTATTTTTATTTCTCAAACAAATGTTTGGGCCTGAAAACAGTTTGGTCTTATTTTTCTACTAAGGTTTGAACTTTGAGAGTGTTTACACACGAGAGAAGAGTGAGAAAATGTTCATGCTTGATTGAGAAAGTGTATAAAGTGGTTTTACAGCTTTGAAACGTCTATAATAATTGTAAAAAGTAACGCTGACTATGTCGCGGTTTCGTGTATTACGGGCTATTTTTAGAACGTAACTCCCGCGATAAATGAGGGACCACTGTAACACTTTTTTGATTATACTACAAAACAGTTGATGCGACGGCCGCTTTTGACGCTCTATTGGCACGCGTCGTGATTGGTGAAGTTCTTTTTCTTTGCCGTCTTCCTGGCTTCCATGTCGTAAAATGAGGGTGTGGGCGTGTTTATTATAATTACGATTGTTTTCACCCGCCGCATTTATCAAGGTTGCGTCAGGCGTACGCCGGAAATGGGCAGGTGTGCACTGCTTGATACATGTCACGGCAACTTTGGTGTACTTCAAATTTGATACATGAGGCCCATTCTGCATGTGTTACAACAGCGTGACTGCAGTAAAAGAGTGTGGTTACTAGACTGGCCTGCCTGCAGTCCAGACCTGTCGCCCATTGAAAATGTGTGGCACATTATGAAGTGCAAAATATGACAAGAGACCCCAGACTGTTGAACAACTGAAGTCGTGCATCAAGCAAAAATGGGAAAGAATTCCACCTACAAAGCTTCAGCAGTTGGTGTCCTCAGTTCCCAAACGCTTATTGGGTGTTGTTAGAAGGAAAGATGATGTAACACAGTTGTAAACATACCACTGTCCCAGCTTTTTGAAACATGTTGCAGGCATCCATTTCAAAGTGAGCAAATATTTGCACAAAAACAATAAAGTTTCAGTTTGAACATTAAATATCTTGTCTTTGTGGTGTATTCAATTGAATATAGGTTGAAGAGGATTTGAAAATCATTTTCTGTTTTTTATTTGCATTTTGTGATCTTCTCTGCTGTTCTCACCACTCTCTGTCACGCTTTCTGGTCAGCAACATGGCAGCTGCCATACCAGACTGAGAGACTGTTGGTGAGGATGCTCTCAATGGCACCCCTATAGAAGGTGGTGAGTGTTGAAGGGGGGAGACTGGCTCTCCTCATCCTGCGTAGGAAGTGGAGGTGTTGCTGTGCTTTCTTGACAAGGGAGGTGGTGTTGGTTGTCCATGTCAGGTCATCAGTGATGTGCACCCCCAGGGACTTGGTGCTTTTCCCTGATTCTATCAGTCATGGCTAGACGGTGATGTAGGATGGTACATCGTCTCCCTGCCCTCTGTCATGTTTCCCACACAGCCACATTTAGTGTTATTTGTTTGTCAGTCCCTTCGGCTGCTCCCTTGTTTTCACTCAGGGTTGCCACAGCAAATCCAAGGTGGGTCTGCATGTTGTTTTGGCACAAGTTTTACATCAAATTCCCTATGGTACCCACATTACTTGGAGAAATGTGGCAGGGGTAGGGTTTGAACTGTGAACCTTCCGCACTGAAACCAAGGACACTATCCACTTGTCCACCACCCTTACAACAATCAGCTGATTGATGGTTTGTGGTTTTTGTTTGACAGGAATGAGGGATGACGTCTGTGGTTTTGTCAGACACTGGAGGGAACATCGTGGAGTATGTCACCGTGGTCGAGGAGGCCCAGCAGGTGAGGCTGCCGCTAAAGGCTATATGACTTTTGAGAACATGCAAAGTGGAGTCGTCTTAAATCGCCGTCCGTGTGACTGCCATCTTGTCAAAAGAAAAACATGGCTTTGTGCATTTCTGTGCCTGCTGGAGGCCATGGTACCGAATAATAATCCTCCTGCACTGCACTGCCCTCTGCTGGGGTTGGCGGCCCCCTGTTAAAGTCAATGAATGAATGAAGCCTTTATTTTGAACGTGATGGTACACAGTCGAAACAAACAAAAATACTAAACAAGAAACACGACAACTAACTACTAACTCCACATGTTCGAAAAGGAGTTGGAAGAATCATAAGCTTCTTTAATCCTGCCTCTTCTCCACAAGCCACTTAGAATTTAAAAAGTCCCATAAAACTGTTCTCTAGGAAGACTGCGAAGATTTACCCAAACTGACTCCAAATATGACTAAATGAAATAGTTTTATTTATCTTTGGAAATGCGCTCCGTTCGCAAAACAGTACATGAAGCGCTGTCTCTCCCTCCCTCTGTCTCTTTAGAATGCTGAAACAATAAACAAGGGATGTTTCAGTACGTTTCAATACTGGCAATTTGGGGGGGGGCACATACAACAAACTTTAAGCTCTGATGTTACGAGTACTGACAAGGCAGCAGTGTGTCCTGCTGTACGTCTGCAAAGGCGAGTGCTGTTTGCTTACGTGTACCGTTTTGAGAACGGAGTGCATTTCTAAAAATAAATAAAAAGTACTTCATTGAGTCATATTTGGAGTCAGTTTTGCTTTAAAGTAGACCTGCTTTGAAATAAATGTGGTCAGATCTCACAAAGAAATAGCTGATATGTATTTATAAGACCCTTATGAATGCAGGCAAGCCCAAATTTGTAATTCAGCGGCGACATCGACAGCGGGCGACGTTCTTCCCCAACCCTTACTGCGCCAGCCTGCTTGCATGCTGCGCTAGCGAGCGGGTCGTCGCGGTAACCCCGGCCCTGCCCCACCCCATGAGAAAGGTATTGGCTTCCATGGAGTGCCTCCGTCCGTTCACTCATACTGCAGCTGCATTGATCATGCAGATCCTACTTACATTGCAAAAAGTCCCGAAAATATCATTTTTATGCAGTCCACAAACATTCAGTCTTAGAGCAAGATAATATAAAACTCACCAATAATTGTTTTTTTACGGGGAAATATGATTGAATATAGATCCAATCTAAAGGCAAAACAATCAGAAACAACCTCGAAATGGTGGTAGGCTAAAGACAGTAGATTTTCAATGCGGCACCACTCAATCAAATGGGCGTATGAAAAAGTCCCCAAAAATAATTTTCAGGGAAAAATAAAAGAAATGTATACTCACCAAACATACCGCAAGACAATATGAAGTTTTAAAAAAAAGTCGATCCTTACGTATAAGACAATAAAAAGGTGCTTTTGTAAGAGATGCAAACTGACGTAAATCCACAAATTACAGTTGCCGCGCAATGCATGCTGGGATAGGGTCTTCTCTCTTACGTCTTGGCAACGTCAAACAGCAAAGTGCCCTGTGGAATGGCAAATGACTTGAATCCTCTGACAGTTGTAGTTTGACAGTGATGTACGATGATACAGCGTCTCCCTGACCTCATTTACAGCAGTGTTCAGAATAATAGTAGTGCTATGTGACTAAAAAGATTAATCCAGGTTTTGAGTATATTTCTTATTGTTACATGGGAAACAAGGTACCAGTAGATTCAGTAGATTCTCACAAATCCAACAAGACCAAGCATTCATGATATGCACACTCTTAAGGCTATGAAATTAGGCTATTAAAAGTTCACAATAATAGTAGTGTGGCATTCAGTCAGTGAGTTCGTCAATTTTGTGGAACAAACAGGTGTGAATCAGGTGTCCCTGATTTAAGGATGACGCCAGGACCTGTTGAACATGCTTTTCTCTTTGAAAGCCTGAGGAAAATGGGACGTTCAAGACATTGTTCAGAAGAACAGCGTAGTTTTATTAAAAAGTTTTTTGGAGAGGGGAAAACGTATACGCAGGTGCAAAAAATTATAGGCTGTTCATCTACAATGATCTCCAATGCTTTAAAATGGACAAAAAAAAAGACGCGTGGAAGAAAACAACCATCAAAATGGTTAGACAGTTAGAAGACGCCTGTTTGAAGCTAATTTATTTGCAAGAATCCCCCGCAAAGTCCCTCTGTTAAATAAAAGACGTGCAGAAGAGTTTACAATTTGCCAAAAACACATCAACTGGCCTAAAGAGAAATGGAGGAATATTTTGTGGACTGATGAGAGTAAAATTGTTCTTTTTGGGTCCAAGGGCCGCAGACAGTTTGTGAGACGACCCCCAAACTCTGAATTCAAGCCACAGTTCACAGTGAATATTTATTTATTTATTTATTATTTTTATTTATTAATTTATTTCATTCAATAAAAAAGAATGCAGCATACATACATACATACATGCATTTAACACAAATATCATGAATGAAAGGGGACAGAAAGAAGCAAAAGCTTGTAATGTCTGCCCCTTATCTAAATAAACAGTAACTGTTCCAGTTAGGTTGTGCTGCTAAACACAGTTATACTTCAAAACATTCAATCAATAACACAGAGCTTCTCTGCTATACATTAGTAACATATCTGTTCAATAAAAATTCTTTCACACTTTTCTTGAACATATGAATGGACCTGGAAGTTTTTATACGTCCATCAAGGCTGTTCCATAAATCAACTCCTTGAATTGATATACATCTTTCTTTTGATTTTGTTCTAAATTTTAATTTGAAAAAACTTCATCTCCTCTTAATTTGTATCTGCTCTCTCTCTTTTTAAACCTGTTTTGCAAGTTATCTGGTAAACACTTTTTGGTGAGCTTTATACATGGTTTTGAGTAAATTATATCAATCAATCAATCAATCAATTTTTTTATATAGCGCCAAATCACAACAAACAGTTGCCCCAAGGCGCTTTATATTGTAAGGCAAGGCCATACAATAATTATGTAAAACCCCAACGGTCAAAACGACCCCCTGTGAGCAAGCACTTGGCTACAGTGGGAAGGAAAAACTCCCTTTTAACAGGAAGAAACCTCCAGCAGAACCAGGCTCAGGGAGGGGCAGTCTTCTGCTGGGACTGGTTGGGGCTGAGGGAGAGAACCAGGAAAAAGACATGCTGTGGAGGGGAGCAGAGATCGATCACTAATGATTAAATGCAGAGTGGTGCATACAGAGCAAAAAGAGAAAGAAACAGTGCATCATGGGAACCCCCCAGCAGTCTACGTCTATAGCAGCATAACTAAGGGATGGTTCAGGGTCACCTGATCCAGCCCTAACTATAAGCTTTAGCAAAAAGGAAAGTTTTAGCCTAATCTTAAAAGTAGAGAGGGTGTCTGTCTCCCTGATCTGAATTGGGAGCTGGTTCCACAGGAGAGGAGCCTGAAAGCTGAAGGCTCTGCCTCCCATTCTACTCTTACAAACCCTAGGAACTACAAGTAAGCCTGCAGTCTGAGAGCGAAGTGCTCTATTGGGGTGATATGGTACTACGAGGTCCCTAAGATAAGATGGGACCTGATTATTCAAAACCTTATAAGTAAGAAGAATTTTAAATTCTATTCTAGAATTAACAGGAAGCCAATGAAGAGAGGCCATATGGGTGAGATATGCTCTCTCCTTCTAGTCCCCGTCAGTACTCTAGCTGCAGCATTTTGAATTAACTGAAGGCTTTTTAGGGAACTTTTAGGACAACCTGATAATAATGAATTACAATAGTCCAGCCTAGAGGAAATAAATGCATGAATTGGTTTTTCAGCATCACTCTGAGACAAGACCTTTCTGATTTTAGAGATATTGCGTAAATGCAAAAAAGCAGTCCTACATATTTGTTTAATATGCGCTCTGAATGACATATCCTGATCAAAAATGACTCCAAGATTTCTCACAGTATTGCTAGAGGTCAGGGTAATGCCATCCACAGTAAGGATCTGGTTAGACACCATGTTTCTAAGATTTGTGGGGCCAAGTACAATAACTTCAGTTTTATCTGAGTTTAAAAGCAGGAAATTAGAGGTCATCCATGTCTTTATGTCTGTAAGACAATCCTGCAGTTTAGCTAATTGGTGTGTGTCCTCTGGCTTCATGGATAGATAAAGCTGGGTATCATCTGCGTAACAATGAAAATTTAAGCAATACCGTCTAATAATACTGCCTAAGGGAAGCATGTATAAAGTGAATAAAATTGGTCCTAGCACAGAACCTTGTGGAACTCCATAATTAACTTTAGTCTGTGAAGAAGATTCCCCATTTACATGAACAAATTGTAATCTATTAGACAAATATGATTCAAACCACCGCAGCGCAGTGCCTTTAATACCTATGGCATGCTCTAATCTCTGTAATAAAATTTTATGGTCAACAGTATCAAAAGCAGCACTGAGGTCTAACAGAACAAGCACAGAGATGAGTCCACTGTCCGAGGCCATAAGAAGATCATTTGTAACCTTCACTAATGCTGTTTCTGTACTATGATGAATTCTAAAACCTGACTGAAACTCTTCAAATAGACCATTCCTCTGCAGATGATCAGTTAGCTGTTTTACAACTACCCTTTCAAGAATTTTTGAGAGAAAATTCAACCAATTCATTAAATTTTAGTGTTTGTAATTGCATAAATATTGGGTTAGTGTGGGCCCTGAATCCACTTCCAGTAACAACTCGAATGGCACGTTTCTGTAAAAGAAAAATTCAATCAGTATATGTTTTGCAAGCTCTTCCCCACACTTCAATGCAATAATTGAAATGTGGTAAAATCAGTGAATTATATAACAGAAAGAAAGCACTTTTATTAAGAAAATATTTAACACTACTATAGTTTGTGATAACTTTGTTTTGACATACTCGATGTGGAGTTTCCATGTCAACTGTTCGTCGATCATAACACCTAAAAACTTAGTCTCATGTGTCCTTTCAGTTGCTGATCCTCCTATAACCAAAGATGCATTTATGTCTTTTCGTTTACAACTAAAAATCATAAATTCAGTCTTACTAATATTCAAAGATAATCTGTTAACGTAGAACCACTTCATAACTTTTTGAAAATCTCTACAGTTTGCAAAACCTTATTTAGATTTTCTCCAGCGTAAATAAAGTGGTATCATCAGCAAACAAGATGCATTTAAATAAATGAGAAACAGACACAATGTCATTCACATAAAGAAGAAAACGTACTGGTCCAAGGACAGATCCTTGGGGTACCGTGCAATCTACCACTTTTAGAATGATTGTTGTTGATTGCAACAAACTGACTTCTGTCTTGTAAATAACTTGTGACCCACTGATGTGCTATACCTCTTATGCCGTATTTATATAGTTTTTGCAATACTATCTCTTGGTCTAGAGTATCGAATGCTTTTTGTAGGTCTACAAAGACACTAACTACAAATTGTTTTTTATCCATGGCATTAGTGATCTCTTCAGCCAGTTCCATTACTGCTGTAGCCGTTGAATGATTAGTATGAAATCCATGTTGACAGTTACTTAGAATTTTATATTTATCAATAAATGTATTCAATCTGTTCAAAAATATCTTTTCTAAAATTTTTAGAAAACTGGAAGTAAAGCTATGGGCCTGTAGTCTGTAAATTCATTCTTGTTTCCCTTTTTGTAAAGTGGAATAATTTTAGCTATTTTCATACGATCAGGAAATACTCCTGAAGTGAGTGACAAATGACAAATATATGTGAAAGGCTCAATAATGACATCTATAATTTGTTTTACTAATAAAATATTAATATCTGTATAATCATTTGATTTTTTTTTTTTTTGCTTGAATTTATGTACAATTGTCAAAATTTCATTAGTTTGAACTTTCTTGAGAAAAATACTATTTATGTTAACAGGGATGAATCCATAATCATTGTTTTTATTAGGAATATTTTGTGATAAATTCGGACCAATATTCACAAAGTAATCATTAAATTCATTAGCAATTGCATCTTTTTCACAAATATCCACATTATTCTTCGTAAAAAAGTTTGGAAAATCAGGTTTAACCTTACCTTTTTGCATGATTTTATTAATTACACTCTATGTATATTTATACTATTTTTATTATCATCTAATAATTTGGTATTATAATCCT